>NW_022264963.1:0-20392 GCF_002021735.2 Oncorhynchus kisutch | reverse complement strand
CTCTCTCTCTCTCCTCTCTCCCCTCTCCCTCTCTCCCTTTCTCTCCCTCTCTCTCTTTCTCTCCTTCTCTCTCACCTCTTAGTGTCTACTGTTAGTTCATGCTCCACACACTCAGCAGCGAATCAGCAGCGAATCAACCGATCCACATCATTACACACATACACTCAGACAGCAGATCCACGTCATTACACACACTAACCACCCAGAAAGGTTGAGCTAACATCAGGTCAAAGTGTCAGCCAGTGTTGTTTAGTGGAAAGAGGACTGAATAATGAACATTCACAAGAGGGTATAAAATGAAGCAATATGGCCCGAGGGGGTGTGGTATATGGCCAATATACCACGGCTAAGGGCTGTTCTGCAAGACGCAACTCAGGTACCTGGATACTACAGTCCTTAGCCGTGGTATATTGGCCATATACCACAAACCCCTGAGGTCCTGATTGCTAATGTATACAGTGTCTGCTATTATAAACTGTTTTGTAATAGCCGTTGTATACGGTCTGATATAGCTGATATACGGCTGTCAGCCAATCAGCATTCAGGGCTCAAACCACCTAGTGTATAATGAACATTCACAGGATTGTATAATGAACATTCACAGGAGTGTATAATGAA
Organism: Oncorhynchus kisutch; assembly: GCF_002021735.2. Taxonomy (NCBI): domain Eukaryota; kingdom Metazoa; phylum Chordata; class Actinopteri; order Salmoniformes; family Salmonidae; genus Oncorhynchus; species Oncorhynchus kisutch. The sequence goes on along the minus strand of NW_022264963.1, from coordinate 19,774 downwards.
CATTCACAGGAGTGTATAATGTCTATTCACAGGAGTGTATAATGAACATTCACAGGAGTGTATAATGACTATTCACAGGAGTGTATAATGAACATTCACAGGAGTGTATAATGAACATTCACAGGAGTGTATAATGAACATTCACAGGAGTGTATAATGAACATTCACAGGAGTGTATAATGAACATTCACAGGAGTGTATAATGTCTATTCACAGGAGTGTATAATGTCTATTCACAGGAGTGTATAATGAACATTCACAGGAGTGTATAATGAACATTCACAGGAATGCATAATGAACATTCACAGGAGTGTATAATGAACATTCACAGGAGTGTATAATGAACATTCACAGGAGTGTATAATGAACATTCACAGGAGTGCATAATGAACATTCACAGGAGTGCATAATGAACATTCACAGGAGTGTATAATGAACATTCACAGGAGTGCATAATGAACATTCACAGGAGTGCATAATGAACATTCACAGGAGTGCATAATGAACATTCACATGAGTGCATAATGAACATTCACAGGAGTGCATAATGAACATTCATAAATGTCAATCATGATGTGTACATAGTCTACAGACCACCCACTCGTATATCTCCTATCTCTCTCGTAACTCTGCACTCTGGCAAAAATCTCTTTCCTTTTTCACCTCTCTCTTCTCTCTCCCTCTCACTCTCTCTTCTCAACCTGCCCATCCCTTCCCTCTCTCCCTCTCCCAGTCTCTTCCTCTTTCCTGCTCTCTCTGCAGTCTGATCCTCTAGAGGAATTCAGTGTTCCCCAGTAAACAGCACATGTCAGCTTTACATAGCACACTGCAAAGGGGAGGCTCAGACTCACACAACACGCCATGTACACACAGACACACAAACACACAAACACACACATACTTAATTGAAACAGCAGGCTGATACATGTAGACATAAGAGAGAAATAGAGTAGATGTCACGGGTCAATATTTTGATGATGACCCTATGTGAACTCTATGTGAACCCTATGTAGTGATGACGTGTGCATGTCTTCTGGTCAGGCAAGCCTGGTTAGGTGGGGGCTATGGGGTGAGTAAGGGTCCCTTTGACAGGCCGTTAATGATTGATGACCCAAGCCTGATAGACAAGCCTGGTTAGGTGGGGGCTATGGGGTGAGTAAGGGTCCCTTTGACAGGCCGTTAATTGATTGATGACCCAAGCCTGATTTATGACCCTATGTAATGATTTATGACCCTATGTCATGTAGAAGGGTGCATGCCCTGGGTTGAGTAAGTGACCATGTGTCAGGTCAACCTGTTACTGTTTCTCACGGTTTGGGTTGGTTAAGGCCCCTTATAAAGCCGCTGAACAATACCTGTTTAAGACTGTACATGATAACCCCCCTGAATATTAACAAAAATGACACCTATGCCAATTCTTAGGGATGTTATGCTCGGCTTGTCATGAACCCAGTGACCAAAGCCTTGAAGAAGTTCTGTGTGAAGCTCCAGAATGTTTAAAGGATTTTTGGGGACGAGTGAGGGCCACATGTCTTACATATTCCACCCGGAGGATTCTACGGTAAGATATTCACAGACCGTGGACCCAACCCCTTTATCCTGCAAAACCTGGGAGTTTTCCCCCGGCTCTGGGGATGAGAGAATGGCTAACATCAGGCTGGCTCTTTGTAAAATTGAACAGGTCCTAAGTGTTACAAATGTGCCAGGATATGCGTTGGAAGAACAGGTCTGCGGGCCCGCAGTGATCTCAAGGCTCTAAGAATTGCTTCAATGGACTATAGCCCTGACAACAAAAGTGACAATTTTAGCCTGTGACCTTTATGATAAGGCTAATGCTACAAGTCTGTCAATTCTCCGGTAGCTTCCAGAGCCCGCAACATGTAAACTTTTTTATTCCTGTGTTTAGTTTTTAAATGGGTGGATTATCCAATTTTCATAACACTTATGAATAAGCTGGACATTCTCTTCCAAAATGGGGAACAGTTAAAGCGCTGGGCGAGGCTTTCCTTGAGACAGAGTCAAGACCAAAAGGCCGCACGGCGGATCTACCCCTGGAGTGAAAACTTACCATGTGTTGATGGACATAGCAAGAGAGCCTTGCCTTTTGAGGGTGAACTCGACACGGACAATTGCGGTTGGTTGCATAAGCTCCAGGATCTGTAAGAAAGGCATCGTAAAATACCTTAAGAATGTAACGATATAAAATGTATGTACTAAATATTTTGAATGAAATAAATGGTTTTAAAATCAGAATCTCACCACGTTATGAACTCTCGCGTTTGTTCACTCTTAGCGCAGTCTGTCCCTGAGAAAAATCTTGCGGAAAAAGCCATGTGCGCGCGCATGTGCGTGAGGGAGTTTTCTGTAGTGGCTGTGTGTGTGTGTGTGTGTGTGTGTGTGTGTGTGTGTGTGTTTCAAAAAACAGAAAAAGGGGGCGGGTTGTTTGTTAAAAAAATACCCCTGCATGCCTGGTGGGTCGTTTGAAACCAAGGTTTACACTAGCCTGCAAAACAGATGCCTACCCCCCAACAATAATATTGTGTCTTACGACTCCTAATCTTAAAGGCCTTTCATAAAACTATTTTTTAGGGGGGCTAAAAAGTCATTCATCCCAGCGATGTCGAGAACAACACACCCCATGCATCTAGGTGCTAGCACCCCGGAGATTTTAGAAGCTCCAAAAGGATCCTAATGTTTAGACACACCCAATACCATGTGTTTGAAATGTGTCAAATATACCATGGCGGGGGTATAGCCCGAAAAAAACGACAAACCCCAAATGCTATGTAAAAAAATCATTCAGGGGTTTTTCTCTAGGTCGTAGGGTACAAAAGCGCTAGAAACCATGGGCAATGTTAGCAGCGTTTTAGTTCCGATGCAAACAGCACCTCCAGAAACTCAAGAATCGTTATCGGACTGAAGCGTTAAAAAGATAATCGGGGAAAAAAGTCTAATGGATCTATCACAAGGTGAGTTCTTGAAATAAATCTTTATTAGATTTGGTTGTTGTTGGGGAATTGTTTGAAAAGCGTGGGATGTTATAGAAATATTAAACAATCATTAGGATCAGTATGCTTACCGTATAACAAGGCAATATTAGCTAAAGTGATTATAGCTTTAATATTGTCGAATGTTTTATAGATTCTGAAGCATTCACGCAGATACTCCGAGGTATAACTGAGCTCGAATCATCCCATGGGTCTCCGAAACAAACGCCTGCCCTGAATTGTCAACGTAAGTAAGCTCCAAGAATTCCATACATAAAAATATTTATACCTTAAAAACAAAAGTGTGGGCATCTTATATTAAAAGTTATTTTATATGTTTACAGAGGACCTAAAGCCTAGAAGGTTAAACGATGCCCTATGGAGCCTGAACGGGTTTCTGCGAAGCATATGACTACGAGACAATTCTGCCCTACTCCCAGGATGTATTTACCCCAAAAGCAGCGAACAGAGACTTTAAACGGCAGGTCAACTCCCCTTGGCCAGGACAACGTTGTCCCCCATATTTCTAAACACAAAGGATAATTAGTGCTCAGATCCACAGTTCCGCTTCACCCGAACAATTCTACTTGGCCGATATTCACGAGACGTCGTTCCAAGGACTAGGTATGAATCAATTATATATTATTATTTATATATATTATTATTTTAATATTTATATATTTTTTTTTTATGCCGGAATATGTTAAAACAAGGCCTAATGCTGTTTTTTTTGTTTTTTTCAGGCTCCCCATCTACCGGACCTGCAGATGTTGTAATACAGGTTGAACAAACACAACAGCCCTTGGTTTCAGAGCTTCTTCAGAACAGCCCTCGTCAAAAAAGCCGAGGTATTTAATTAATGTATTGTTAATATATAGGCTTATATCTGAAATGTATTTGGCATTTTTAACATATTTTAGGGTTAATAACCTATTTGTGTATGTATTATTTTTATTTCAGACTCCTCACCGGCTTATGAACACAACGCACAAACATCGGAGGATGCCCAGACAAGCATCCCCGAGGAGGCTCCAAAGACACCAGAGAAACCTGATGATGTCAAAGATTTAAATGACATTTCTGAGGTAGACGATTTGATGTTCTGTGAAGCTGCCAACCTTCTTGAATCGGCCAATTCTGTGGGGGAAACAGCAGATTCTGAAATAGACCAAGAACGTTTTTTCAAAGCGTTACCCTGGGTTTAAAATCACGAAAGGCTCTACTTCAGAGGCGCATGTGTATTCTACTCGAGCATCAATACAATCAGGATGTGTCATTCTGGCGTAGCGAGCTACCCCGTATGTTAAAAAACATTAGGGCTAAAACAAGCAAATACCGCCGTTAAAAAACACACATGTAAACACACACACACACACATCCTTAATTAGACAGATGGCGCCCCCTATAGACCAAAGTGAGACAATTGAAACACTCTTAGCCAGGATCCCTACAGAGCTCCAAGATATAGTTAACCATATGAATGATTCGGGGGTAATTGACATAATGACAATAGATGAAAATCTATTATCCCAGATTCCCTCCGAACTCATAGACATTATTACACGTATGAATGAGTCAGGGCCTTCCGAGGAAAACATGTTAACACAGATTCCCGAAACCATCATATCTCTAATTACCCAGCTTAACGCGAGCCCTAGGTTTAATTCGGCCCCACAGACACCTCTAAGACAGCCTTTAACAACATTGTCCGAAGAGTCTGAAAGTCAATATGATGTTTTTGAACAGTTGGACAAATGTCTAGCAAATCTGGAGGGGGGCGGTCTTGAGATCAGTGTACAGAACGAGAGCGCTAGGTTTAATTCGGCACCCCAGACACCTATAAATCAGCCTTTAACACCAATGTCCGAAGAGTCTGAAACCCAATACGATGTTTTGAACAGTTGGACAATTGCCTAGTAAATCTGGAGGGGGGAGGTCTTGATCGAAGTGTACATGTTTTGCGTCGAAATAAATTCAACAATATTGAGGTTCGCCAGTTTTTCAATTTCGCATGGGGGGGTCAGATTCGGGAATATGCTGTGTTTTACGTAATGCTTATGGACACTTTGAATGAACTGTTAGCGAGGATCAGAGATTATAGCGAACCTAGGGATCTCTTACAGTTGGAAATTTGTGGAGACAGTCTACAGAGCAAGGTCTCGCTTATTTTACAGAATGGTGAAGCAGAGCTTGAACAATTTGTTAAACTGCTAGAACGCCTTGTACAGTCAAATTTAAACGTGCTAGCAGATAGGACCCTCGAACTTGTAGTACAATTAGTACGCCAACCACAAGGGGGCGGGGGTCAGAGACGAAAGCTCGAGAGTTTAATGCAGTCCGAAATCATAAGCAATAAAAGGGCCTATCTCATAAACGTTCACAATCCAGGTAATAAGCTATGTTTTGCCATAGGTTTGGCCCACTTACTCAGCCCCGGATGTACGGATCAAGCCGCGTTACATAAAGCTCTCGAGCTACAAACTGCGGTGGGTCTCGGTATACAGGATGCTGTGGCTTTCTCAGACATAGTCAAATTTGAAAACTTTCTGAACATCAAGATTGTGGTTTTGTACCACAGTAGGGCTAATGACGCTCTCCTCAAGTTCCAAAATATACCCGAACCACATCCTAAGACTATGTACTTTTATGTGCAAAATGAGCATTACTATGCCGTAACTAACATCACAGCCTTTTTAGGCGCGCCATATGTCTGTCCAGCCTGTCATACCGGCTACACACGCATGGGGGGGCACTCGTGCCGTTACAACTGTTCAGTATGTCTGGATAAACATTGCCCTATGCAGCCGCTAAACTTGACCCCCTGTGCGGATTGTCACCGCACATGTCGTTCGGCCTACTGTTACGAAAAACACAAAACTGAAACATGGCATCCCAAGGCATGTAAATCTGTAAGCAGTTGTGACATTAACAAGAAATGTCCAAAATGTCATTGCAATTACAACCTTAAAATAGATAGCCCTAAACCTCATGTTTGTGGAATTATACACTGCCCAATCTGTAAAGGTCCTTTGAAAAGCAGAGACGCGGAAGCAGTTCAAGAAGTAACACATGAGTGTTACATTCAGCCCTTGGCTGAAGATGAACATACAGAGAAATATGTGTTTTATGATTTTGAGACAACTCAGCAATCAGGGGTTCATTTGCCTATTTTTGTGTCAACCATGACTTTCAAGGGTGAAAAATGGTCGGCCGAGGGACCCGATTGTGCCCAACTCTTTCTAAAACATTTTAGAAAAGCCCAGTACAGAAACTTCACGTTTATAGCTCACAATGCTAGGGCCTATGACTCCTATCTGCTTCTGAACCCTTTGATACAGCAAGGCGTGGCACCCAGTGTCATAGCTCAAGGGAGTAAAATATTATGCTTTGTTGACCCCGCCTTCAAACAGAGATACATTGACAGCTTAAGCTTCTTACCCATGAGATTGGCTCAAATGCCAGAGGCCTTGGGTTTTGAAAACTCTGTCAAAGGCTATTTCCCTCATTTCTTCACATCTGAGGAGAATCTACATTATATAGGATCTTATCCAGCCCCCGAAATGTACGGGTGTGATCAAATGTCTCCCAAAGAGCGTGAGAGATTCATGACATGGTACGAGACCGTAAGACATGGCACTTTTGATTTCCATAAAGAGATGGAATCATACTGTGACAATGACGTTGTTATACTTCGTGAAGGATGCCTCAGATTCAGAGAAGAGGTAATCAAAGATGCGGGCATTGACCCCTGGAGCTGTACAACTATTGCATCAGCGTGCATGAAAACCTATCGTACACACTATCTAACTCCTGAATCTATAGCTATCCCATCGCCAGACAACTACCGACGCCAATTCAAGGCCTACTCTAGTGGTTCCATTCAATGGTTGGAGTACTTGGCCCAGGATAAAGATATTTTATCCAACATGCTTTGAATCGGGGGGAGAAGGCTTTTGGGCCTTACCATGTAGATGGATACACACAGATTGACGGGGTTGAGACAGTGTATGAGTACAACGGTTGTTTCTTCCCACGGTTGTAAATTATGCTTTGTCCCCCACACCTTGTGTGTCCTAACCCAAAAGACTTTTGGGGAAATGTACCAAGAGTTTCAAGACAAACTGAATTCTTTAAAGGCTACTTACGGGTTAAAAGTTGTGGTTTTGTGGGAGCACGAATGGACAGCCCTCAAAAAGGCAGATCCTAGTGTTAAGGCCTTCCTTACCCATTATGACCTCCAGAGCCCCTGGAACCGCGACAGGCCTTGTTTGGAGGCCGGACCAATGCTTTGACATTGCGTTATGTAGCTCAACCCGACGAGACAATAGGCTATGTAGATTTTACATCCCTATATCCTCATGTAATGAGTTCCTCATTCTATCCTATAGGGCATCCTGAAATTATTCACAGCGACTTTGACGAACCCCAAATTATTTTGGTTTAATCAAAGCGACTGTCTACCCTCCTAGGGGGCTGTTTATACCTGTGTTGCCTTACAAGGGTCCTAAAGGAAAACTTTTCTTTCCCCTTTGTCGCACATGCTGTGAAAACCACAACCAGGAAAACCCCTGTGATCACACAGATCAAGAAAGAGCCCTGACCGGTGTATGGGTCACTGTAGAATTCTCTAAGGCTTTAGAGAAGGGGTATCGTGTGGCCAAAATCTTTGAAGTGTGGAACTTTTCCAGGAAATCAGACACACTTTTTAAGAGTACATCAAAACCTTCTTGAGATGCAAGCAGATGGCTTCAGGCTATCCTGCATCGGTCACAGATCAAGAAAGTAAAGACCAGTACATTCAAGACTACCATGACAGAGAAGGCATACTTCTTGACCCTGACAGATAGAGGTCAACAAAACCAAAAGAAATGTGTCGAAATTGTACTTGAACTCCCTTTGGGGGAAATTAGCGCAGAGATGCAATATGCTAACAACTTCGATCATTAAAGACCCCGAAGAATTTTTGGAATTTGTTTTTTCGGACCAATACGAAATTTCACATTTTTCCTTCTTGAGTCAAGACATTGCCTTGGTGCAATGGAGGCGCCACCAAAAGTGGGTTCTACCCCCGGGTAATGTAAATGTGTTTCTTGCAGCATTTACCACAGCCTATGGCCGCCTTGAACTGTACACCCTCATGGAACAGCTTCAGAGGCGGGTTCTTTACCACGACACAGACTCTGTGGTCTATGTAAGCAAACCGGGGGATTGGACCCCCCCACTTAGCAACTATCTTGGGGGTTTAACGAGTGAACTCGAAGAGGGTGACCATATTACAGAATGGTCCTCATGTGGTCCAAAAAGCTATGCTTTTAGGACTAAAGCCAATCACGTGGTGTTGAAAGCCAAAGGCGTGACTCAAAACTATGAAAATGCACCGCGTGTAAACTTGGAATCAATCACGCGCTTGGTCGAGGGGTTCGTAAAGGACAAGAATAGTGACTTGGAGATTTTGAGCTCCTACAACAAAATAGTGAGGGATAAAAAGGGGTTCCATCTAAGAAACGCACCACTCACTAAAAGATTCAGGGTAGTCTATGACAAGAGACAGCTATTGCCTGACGGTACCACATTGCCCTTTGGCTACTGACTTATGCTACAAGCCCCAGTGTGTCTTAAAGCTTAAGATATTATGACTGCTGTCGAGGGTTTGACCCCCGGCTACAATTGCCTTTTTCAGCATTAATTGCCGGCCCTTCAAACAGTGGCAAAACTTTTTTTGTAAAAAGTATTTTAGAGAATTCTGAACATGTGTTATCTCAAAAGCCTGACAATATTGTATGGTGTTATTCATGTTACCAACCTCTGTATGATGAATTATTGAAGACAATAAAAATCAAGTTTGTTGAAGGAATACCCGATTCTCTGTCTGATGATGAACTTCTCCCCCCACATGTAAATAATCTGCTGGTTTTGGACGATATGCTATTTGCTGGTAGCGAACACCCTGAAATTGCACGAGCTTTTACCCAATATACTCATCATAGAAACCTGTCCGTGCTTTACTTGGTCCAGAATGTGTTTCACCAAGGTAAAAATAGTCGGACCATTAGCTTGAATGCCAACTACATGGTATTGTTTAAAATCCTAGAGATAAACTGCAAATTAGCACTCTAGCTCAGCAGATGTACCCTGGACGGAAATCATACTTTATGGAGAGCTATGAGGACGCTACCAAAGAGCCATTTTCTTATTTAATCGTGGATTTAAAAGCAAATACTCCAGAACACCTTAGGCTACGTACAGGGCTGTTTCCGGGGGAGAGGCCTGCTGCATACCTTCCTAAAAAGTAAACGCTATGTCTCTGCGTTTAAAAAGAAACCTCCCCCTCTTGAGAAGGCTAGTAGGTTCTACAGCTAAAGAACGGAAGGCCATCTTGGGTCGCTGTTCTTCAGATCTCATATTAGCCCTATGTGAGATTGCTTTGAATCTTCTCAAAGGACGCATTCCACTCACCCTGAACCAATTGAAAAAATTAAGGAGACAAAAGACAGCGATCAAACTCTTTGCCAATAAAAGGGCCAGTCTTCAAAAGAAAGACATAGTATACAACAGTCTGGGGGTTTTCTTCTACCTTTACTCAGTATAAGCCGTGCCCTTCATCACCAGCCTTATTGCGGCCAGACGTGGTGGTTGAAACACGTGGGTGTGATGGCCACTAAAATGTACTTGGTGCCTCAACAAGAGTTGGATAGACTTAAAAAACAAATGCAGGGTCCTGAAGATATCAGACAAACAGCGGAAAATGATTTGGATACGGCCATGAAGGATGTTTTGAACCGAAAAGGATTGAACCCCTATGATAAGATTCAAAAATACACAAACCTAATGCAAAGGTATTTGACTCGGGTAAAGCAAGGGGAGAGAGAGACTAACCATTTAACCCTTTCCCTACCGGACCCTTTAACAGATGTCGAACCTAACGATAGCCATGCCCCTGTAGGCCTGTACCGTCGATCTTACCTAGTGGCGATAATATGTCGGGTGAAGCTCAAATGCCATTTGAAGATAAAGTTATGCATGACCTACTGACACATGTGCCTTTACGTAACAGGAAGAATGTTAAATACATTATGAACAAGATAAAAGACTCAAAGGGGATAGCTGCTTGGAACGACTCTGGAGAGTTTATCCTTCAGGGCTCTGTGGTTAGGGGGTCCCATATGCAGGACTTGCTTAAAAGTACCACGGCTGCCCACAAGGTTGCTGATGACCGAAGGCCTCCCGGCTGGCGTCAGTTTCTTAAGGCCCTGGCAATCCTCAACATCCCCCTCTCCGGTGTACCCAACCATAAGCTTCGTCAACAGATTCAAGCTTTAAAACAAAAGCCTTCAACGAGATACAGCACCCCTAAAGATGCCCCAACGACACCGGCCCCATATGAAAGCGATGATGCTAACTCATTTACTCCCATGAACGTCTCAGGACCTTTTCCTAAACCCGATCTCTCGGCGTGGTTAGACTTTTGAAAATGACTTTTGAATGACTATGATTAAATTCAATAAATTTTTTATTTGAAAAATAAGCAAGTTAACATTTGTGGCATTCTTGAAACATATGACGTGAGCATACGCCTTGATTACGCGTTCTTAAAGGACACACATTTGAACACTTTTGATATTTTCTAACAAAACAAGATACAAGGTTATCATTACTTCTTAAATCATCCTTATAAAGAGACATAACATCTTCAAAAGAAACTCCCCGGGCTCTTTGGCACAGGTAAAATACACAGTGGTGACCGCATGTAGTGGAAAGGTTATCTTGCACTTGTTTGATGTTGTAGTAGATCTTTGTACCGTTTAGGGTCAAAAAATCTTTAATAGATTTAGGGAAATGTGAAAAACCGGGGGGAAAGCCATAGGAATCAAAAAAGTTGAGATTTTTCGTCCACCTTCCTGTTCTAATGTCATAGCTAGCCAATGTTCACCAGGCATGTGTTTAGGAGGGGTATTGACAATAAACATTGCAGGCCTCTCAGACCATATCTCCATAGGTAATTCATCACAAGCCAACACTCCACAAAATTGTTTCCAATCAAGCGGCTCATGAGCCCGTCCAACTCTTGGGTATTCATGTCTTTGTTCAAAGGTCCTAATAATAATCCACTAAGACCTGTCTTCGGGCATTCACTTCCAAGATTGAATCAGAGCATGCGTAAACAATCATGCTAACTGTACAGGCTAAAGGTGTACGGAAACGCATTTCCAGCCTGAGGTTACCTTGGGACACCACAGACAGATTTCCTGAGGTGTCATCATCAGGTGATAAATTGAAAGCATACAATGTGTAACCCTCTGCAAAATCATTTCTGTCAATAGGTAAAGAGAGATCTTTAGATGTCGCCTGTAGCCAGGAATAGATTGTAAAATTCTCGCACAGATATGTTGTTATTAAATTGTGGTTGGAAAGCCTTCGCCGGAACCTGACGTCCGTCCTGACAGAGCGCTACATACTCTGCATTGAAGTGCTGAAAATTAAAGGGGTTTTTATCTAAACTGCCCGTATTAGAGGCGTGATCAACCAGACCTATAACCACATATCTAGGTAAAGGGCCTAGAAATAGGTTTTCTTGACTGCAGATTCTACTGCCCACAGGTATGCTAAAGGTTTTCATGGTAATTCTTTGGAGAGGGTAAAGGGCATTTCCTTTCATCAAAGCATGTGAGTGACCCAGGCGCACGGCCGGAGATACAGATACTTTTTTAATAAAAAGGGTTGCCCCCAACACTTTCAAACTAAAATCCCCGTCTTGGGGAGACATCAGGCAAAAATCATCCTTGGCCCTGGTTAATTTTAATCTAAATCAACCGAATTTAAGAGTAACCGTTCTTGAAAGAAAATGTCAGAGTGTATAGGGCCTAGCAAATGAAACTCTCGAGATTCGGCGCAGTAGCGAGCTCGTGCCGCTAGTCCTTTGTTTGCACCGGTGGAAGGGTCTGTCCGATTCCATAGAGGCTCCTGCAGTATCCTTGCTAAACAGCCCGGCGCTAAATTGGGTTTTGAGAGTGTCTTCGGAGTAGTTTAGTAAACCTCCCATGATGGCTCTATAAGGGTATGTAGCGCTGCTTTGACTGATTAGGCGTTCACCCAAAGTCACATCAACTTGGGAGAAAATGGTGGCCAAGGGGTAATTAATGAGACTCACTTTGGCATCGTCTGCAATATTAGACCCATCTCTTTTGGTCACTTTTAGAGTAAATGCACCAAGGTGTTGTTGAGGTCCAGATAGTTGTCACCATGGCCTGGTATGAAAAATTCGATAGGCGCCGTTATCGGTAATAGCAGAGAGAGGGGCTATCTCCACATAACTGGATCTATCTATTGAATGCTGCGTTAACGGTGCCGTGAAAAGATCAAGTTCTGTCTTTATAGCTTCAGAGGACATTCGATGTAAAAGAGCCATGTCACTTATTCTTTTAGAAAATACTTCCTAGTATTCTTTTAGCCTGTTTTGGTACAGACCTCCTCACTTTACCCGTCTTTGACTTACTGAGGTTCTTTTTAACAGTTAACCGACGCTTTTTAGGTGCAGGTCTACGCCTTAAACCAGGAGGTCTCTTTTTTGGCCTTCGAGACAATATCATAAGCCCCGAGCCTTCTTGATGCTCCACCTCTGGTGACGCCCTTCGGGTCATAGCATTGGCTACAACCTCACTTACTATATTTTTAGCCGCTGATTTTAAATGTGGTTTGGCTATGCTGAGCCTCTCTTCATAAACGGTAAAACCATCCTGAAGAGGTTACGGAATATACCTCCTATCCCCGAACCATACATTGTCGGCGCTCCATGATATCCTGGTAGTCCATTACCCCACTTGATCCACATAGTATGAAACATAACGGTTAGGGTCGAGCTGATGGAGCTCCATAACCCTTTTATTTGTATTATGTTTATAAATATAATACAGCTATTATATATGTAGAGAGGTTTTGGTGGGTCTAAAGTGGAGTTTTACAATCGTTTTACCATAAGTAAATTCAATGTTTCGTTCTGATCCGTTTTAAGCTCAACCAGAATGTTTTCAATATAGTTCTTGCTGACATGTACGTAGTGCGGCTTGTCATAATTGACAGTGACGATGTCCCCATCCTGCCGTCTATATGAACTGTTCGCAGGAGGGGGACACAGCTGTCTCCGACCCTTTGATAGGTTATGATGTCGGTATAGACAAATATGTTGTAAAAGCCTGCATGTATATCCGCAGGGAATGGGAATAATTTATCGTTCACATACGTCCATTTATTGGGACCCATCCCCAACATGTAGGATAAATTACCGCTGGTCTTTATACCTCCGTTAGCAGGCCCTGAGATTTGTATCCTTTTATGGATTGGATTGTAGAATAGGAATATTTCCATCTTGTTCAGGGTTAGGTGTTCATTCAACTCTGAGACGATCCTGTCGGACGGTTCTATAGAAACCTTTTTTAAGCTTAATAAGTTTCGCAGGTTCCGAGAACCTTTTGCAATAAAAATCACGGTCCTTAGCTTTGATATTATACCAACTAAGGGGGTATGTAATCTCGCTGAGACCTACTTCCCAAGCCTCTGATAACTCTATAGGCTTTGGAAAATTGGTTGTAATACTTCGAACTCTGATTATTACGATATATCTGTGCCGACGCATTACTGGGGAGAGTCAGGTAGAAGCCGCTGTGTTCCATGATGCCCAACTGTGTACACGCGAATGATGCGCTAGTTATCATGACTAGGGGTTTAAATTAACCCCCGTTGCCTCCACCACATCCTGCTCCAATACCCAACTGTTGAACTTTTGAGGCCAGTTTTTCCAGCGGACCAGCAACCATTTTTTACCCTTTTCTCTCTTCTGATCTAGAATCTCCTCCACGTGAAAGACTTTGTCTTTACCCAACTGGACCTTCTGTAATTCCTTCTCATAAAAAGATCCCTCTATAAGATCCCCGTCATATCTTTTAATTTGTAGACCGGCGGAATGCGTGGCAGACATTCGGTAACGGTAAACAACTCCGAGCTAAAGCCTTGTTCGTATTTTTGTCGAAAACACCCCTCAACTTTGATATACGCACCAAGTCACCCACTAGGAATTTAAAAGTCATTTTTTTCTTACGGCGAAGTGGGAACAAACCATACATATTTTAAAGACTTGAAAAGAGTTTTCCGAAGAGACCTCCGAGGGCTTCATACGTATAGTCTTATGGTAGCTGTGGTTGTAACCGTTTACTAAATCCTGAACTATGTCTGTATATCGGTTGGTGTTGTGAGCTGTAAAATAGCGCCACATCCGCTCTTTCAAAGTCCTATTAAAGCGTTCCACAACCGAAGCTTTCAAATCAGAGCCTGTAGCAAAATGTACTATATTATACTTATTCATTAGCTTCTGAAATGTTTTATTAAAAAATTCTTTTCCGCCATCCGTCTGCACTTTCTTGGGGGCGCCTCCTGCCTTCAAGATCGATTCAAAGGCCCTGGTCACCTCTGCCCCGCTCTTATTTTTTAACACCCTTACATAGGCTAATTTAGAGAAAATATCTATAACCGTTAGCATGTAGCGATTTCCATCATTTTTATCGGCAAGGGACTGCATGTCACATAGATCCGCCTGAAATTGGGATAATGGATGCGTAGAAAAAACTCTATTTCTTGGAAAATGTTTTCTTACAGGTTTATGTAGAGTGTAGGCATCTTGCTCTGATAACCATTCATTCACTTTAGCATCGCTTAACAGACTACCTGTTTCTTCGACTATAGCTCTCTGTAAACGCTCTTTACCCCCATAAGACCCGGGGTTAGAGGGATTATAATATATGTTTTTCAACAGCTGCTCAGCCATCCTTCTTGCCTCTCTGAGGTACAATAACTGTAATGAGCCACTTTCATATAACGACAACATTTCAGTTTGTGAATTTTTATTTTAAGAATGCAACAATTATTACGTATACAGACAATTCAGGATTTGTTGCAAGATACAAGTCCCCGTTTTCTCAACAATCACAGCATGCAACACCCTGTATATATTGTTTAGATTTACAGGTTTGTTTCGCTGAATTTTTAAAACACACACGTCTGATATATAAGTATATAAACAACAAATATGATACACATTCACATTAAAGGGTGGTTCAAACAAATAATGTAAAATCTTAGCCAAAGTTATTTCTAGTTCTTCAGAATCCTCAACAAGCCTTGATACCATATGTGACCATTGTAAACTCTCGCCCGTATGTCGGACATGTTTCATGATTTGCTCCATTTTTAACACACGCTCTACAATAACCCCTGTATTGTGGGTTGTGTAGAACTTTACATTGTTCACTTTATTTTCAATAATCTGATGCATAACATTTGTAAGGTCTCTCAAAAGAAAAAATGTATTTATTCGCTCAAACATCGTAGACACATAGTTACCCATAGCTCTAAATAAACAAAATGTCACTCGGTCTCTTGGGATTTATTGAGCCAGAAAAGCATCACATCAGCCATCACAGCTTCCCTGTATTTGTTGTCGTCCACCAGGGTGTGTCGGATTTCTTTGAGTTTCTCATGGATGAAGAGGGCCTCCTTCAGTTCATGTAGGAAGGCTTCGGTTACCCCGTAAACTCTAGGGATAGACGGCGCAATACCCATAGACTCCAGGGCGATGACCAGCGCTGGTATAAAACGGCAGGACCACAGTCTTTTCACCAGCTCCTCAAAATGATTGAAAAAGTAGTATCTAGGAGGGTCGTAGAGGCAAGGATGACGACGCTGGCTGGGATGATTGATCTCACAGCCGATGCATTTTTCTCGTATATATTCGCCAATCACCACGTTTAAAAGTGTAGCTACAGAGGCCTTGATTGTATCCACAAAAACAGTACTGGCCACCCCATCAAACACATCCTCAGGCTGGGTAAATGTCGGGGGTGTCACGGGTCTTGCCAGGGGTGCGTAGAGTGTAGGGCTTCGTGGCATAGAGTCTTTAGTGTCGGGCCCCCATGACGTAGTGGCTTCCTCGTAGATGGTCTGGAGATCCATGGTGTATGCTGAAATGAAGAACTGTCTGCTTTTTTCTTTTTATTGTAGAACAAGGCCCTTGGGTATCTGGGGGGGCGGGGTTAAAGCATCCGCTTACTTAGTTTTCTTCTGACGCTGTATCTTCTTGAGGCTCTTTTGCATCGTAATCTTTACGATTCGTATATATTATGCACTTCTTTAAATGAACAAGGCTCTGACGCTGTTGGCTCTGTACAAAGAGAGCATCCAACGGTTGCAACATTTTCAATTCCAGTACATCCCAACTGTTAAAAGGAATAAGCAGACGCAGTCGGGTATCCCCAGTCAGGCCACCACCCCTAAGTTTGTGGTTTCGGATTGCCTCGGTGCCGATATAGAACTCCACGCTGCCGCACGGTCGGCCATTCTTTCTTTGTATTTTCACCCTGTGAAATATTTGTCCTGAGGAGTCCGGGGTACCTTCCCAACGGGTCTCGTGGCCCGTGAACACACTATACCCCTTGGTGATAAGGCTCAGTTCAGGACACACAACCTTGCGAAAAACCGACCAGTCTTCAACACCATATTCCAAGCCTACAGTCTGGTCTGTATATTCTTCTCCTTCATCTACCGTATAGAGGGTCACTCTACAGGCCAGGTAATCAAACCGATACCCCCACTGCTGGCCATTAGACATCAACACTTGATCTGTCAGAGCATTTGCTGGCGGTATTTGGGTTCTATACACATTTAAAAAACGTTTTTTTGGCGCATCATATATTGCTGGTTGATACTTTGCCCTTGCTCTATGGGCAACCCGAAGGCCTGTTTCAGTTGTTACAGTCATCACTGCTTTGGTACCGATCCCAAATTCCATGGTTATTCTTAAGATCTTGTGCACTCTTAAACAGGTATTGTTCAGCGGCTTTATAAGGGGCCTTAACCAACCCAAACCGTGAGAAACAGTAACAGGTTGACCTGACACATGGTCACTTACTCAACCCAGGGCATGCACCCTTCTACATGACATAGGGTCATAAATCATTACATAGGGTCATAAATCAGGCTTGGGTCATCAATCATTAACGGCCTGTCAAAGGGACCCTTACTCACCCCATAGCCCCCACCTAACCAGGCTTGTCTATCAGGCTTGGGTCATCAATCATTAACGGCCTGTCAAATGGACCCTTACTCACCCCATAGCCCCCACCTAACCAGGCTTGCCTGACCAGAAGACATGCACACGTCATCACTACATAGGGTTCACATAGAGTTCACATAGGTTCACATAGGGTCATCAATCAAAATTTTGACCCGTGACATCTACTCTATTCTCTCTTACTGTTTTTAAATTCTATTTCTGTATACAGTGGGGAGAACAAGTATTTGATACACTGCCGATTTTGCAGGTTTTCCTACTTACAAAGCATTTAGAGGTCTGTAATTTTTTTATAATAGGTACACTTCAACTGTGAAAGACGGAATCTAAAACAAAAATCCAGAAAATCTAATTGTATTGTTTTTAAGTAATTAATTTGCATTTTATTGCATGACATAAGTATTTGATACATCAGAAAAGCAGAACTTAATATTTGGTACAGAAACCTTTGTTTGCAATTACAGAGATCATACGTTTCCTGTAGTTAATGACCAGGTTTGCACACACTGCAGCAGGGATTTTGACCCACTCCTCCATACAGACCTTCTCCAGATCCTTCAGGTTTCAGGGCTGTCGCTGGGCAATACAGACTTTCTGCTCCCTCCAAAGATTTTCTATTGGGTTCAGGTCTGGAGACTGGCAAGGCCACTCTAGGACCTTGAGATGCTTCTTACGGAGCCACTCCTTAGTTGCCCTGGCTGTGTGTTTCGGGTCGTTGTCATGCTGGAAGACCCAGCCACGACCCATCTTCAATGCTCTTACTGAGGGAAAGAGGTTGTTGGCCAAGATCGCGATACATGGCCCCATCCATCCTCCCTCAATACGGTGCAGTCGTCCTGTCCCCTTTTCAGAAAAGCATCCCCAAAAAATGATGGTTTCACTCCATGCTTCACGGTTGGGATGGTGTTCTTGGGGTTTGTACTCATCCTTCTTCTTCCTCCAAACACAGCGAGTGGAGTTTAGACCAAAAAGCTATATTTTTGTATCATCAGACCACATGACCTACTCCCATTCCTCCTCTGGATCATCCAGATGGTCAATCTGCTCCTTTTATTCAGTGTCCCCAACGCTCTAGGCAACCAGTTTTGATAGCCTTTGGCCGCACCCTCATTCTACTCCTCCTCTGTTCCGTGGGTGATGTGGAGGTAATCCCAGGCCCTGCATGTCCCCAGGCACCCTCATTTGTTGACTTCTGTGATCGAAAAAGCCTTGGTTTCATGCATGTCAACATCAGAAGCCTCCTCCCTAAGTTTGTTTTACTCACTGCTTTAGCACACTCTGCTAACCCTGATGTCCTTGCCGTGTCTGAATCCTGGCTCAGGATGGCCACCAAAAATTCTGAGATTTCCATACCCAACTATAACATTTTCCATCAAGATAGAACTGCCAAAGGGGGAGGAGTTGCAGTCTACTGCAGAGATAGCCTGCAAAGTAATGTCATACTTTCCAGGTCCATACCCAAACAGTTCGAACTACTAATTTCGAAAAGCTCCCAGCTGTGCCCTGGACACCATTTGTGAATTGATCGCCCCCATCTAGCTTCAGAGTTTGTTCTGTTAGGTGACCTAAACTGGGATATGCTTAACACCCGGCAGTCCTACAATCTAAGCTAGATGCCCTCAATCTCACACAAATCATCAAGGAACCCACCAGGTACAACCCTAATCTCTGTAAACAAGGGCACCCTCATAGACGTCATCCTGACCAACTGGCCCTCCAAATACACCTCCGCTGTCTTCAACCAGGATCTCAGCGATCACTGCCTCATTGCCTGTATCCGCTACGGAGCCGCAGTCAAACGACCACCCCTCATCACTGTCAAACGCTCCCTAAAACACTTCTGTGAGCAGGCCTTTCTAATCAACCTGGCCCGGGGATCCTGGAAGGACATTGACCTCATGCTGTCAGTTGAGGATGCCTGGTCATTCTTTAAAAGTAACTTCCTCACCATTTTAGATAAGCATGCTCCGTTCAAAAAATGCAGAACTAAGAACAGATATAGCCCTTGGTTCACTCCAGACCTGACCTGACTATTTTCCTGACACCACACTCCGAGGGCCCTCACCTCCTCCCTGTAGGCCGTCTCGTCGTTGTGGTAATCAAGCCTACCACTGTTGTGTCGTCCACAAACTTGATGATTGAGTTGGAGGCGTGCGTGGCCACGCAGTCGTGGGTGAACAGGGAGTACAGGAGAGGGCTCAGAACGCACCCTTGTGGGGCCCCAGTGTTGAGGATCAGCGAGGGTGGAGATGTTGTTACCTACCCTCACCACCTGGGGCGGCCCGTCAGGAAGTCCAGTACCCAGTTGCACAGGGCGGGGTCAAGACCCAGGGTCTCGAGCTTGATGGCGAGTTTGGAGGGACTATGGTGTTAAATGCTGAGCTGTAGTCAATGAACAGCATTCTCACATAGGTATTCCTCTTGTCCAGATGGGTTAGGGCAGTGTGCAGTGTGGTTGAGATTGCATCGTCTGTGGACCTATTTGGGCGGTAAGCAAATTGGAGTGGGTCTAGGGTGTCAGGTAAGGGTGGAGGTGATATGGTCCTGACTAGTCTCTGGTCCTTGACTAGTGTGTGTGTATATGTGTGAGTGGGTGTGGGCGCAATGGCAAGAGAGAGTTTGTCATCAGCAGCTCTCTACCGGGAGGTATGTGTGTCTCCCCTGTCAAGGC
>NW_022264962.1:0-20459 GCF_002021735.2 Oncorhynchus kisutch | reverse complement strand
TTTCCTTTGTAGCATTTTCCCCATTTATTTTATTGGTCAATAAGGATATCTTTTAAATGACTAAAGGCTAAAATAGTTTTCAAAGATTAATATAGTAGCTCTGTTATGGATACAGGTATCTCGTGTGTGTGTGTCCGTTTTTCTCCTTCTCCCCTCACAGGTGAAAATCATCACTCCCCAATCAGTCATCAATCATCAGTTGCTTTCCCTTGGTTTAAAAACCCTGTCAGTTGTTTGCTCTGGAGCTCAATCTCTCTGTAAATGATATGTCTGTAGATCGCTCTGTTTCACCCTCTTCTCCTATGTCTCTCTATCTCTCTTTATGTATTGAGCTCTCTTTTGTTTGAGCACCTCCATATCACTTTGTCTTCACCTGTGAGTATTGTTTTTGGTTATGGTGTTTGTTTGCTGGTGGGGAAAAGGGGGAACTAAGACAAGTCGCCCATGGGCATACACTACCCGTAGGTAAACTTTGTTAAATACCCTAGTTAGAACTGGGTGGACCACAAACTGTATTTTTGTTTAGTTAGCTGTTGTTAAAGTAGGCTAGTCCAGCTTAGGGGTGTTTTTGGATGCTTATTGTTTCTTTCCTTGGGTCTAGCTCAGCCCCTTTTCCTGCTCCCCCCATTACCGTGTGTTTACTAATAAACCCTGAGTTTGACGGTAGATTTCCGTTGTGGTTATTTCGTTCTCACTTTTACTTTGTCACTATTATAAATTGCATGAGTTATGTTACGGGTCTCGTCACCATCTCCCCCAGATTTTTTTATGGTTTTAGTCATTAACTTTTAGATTTAAGTAATTTTTTTTATTAAGCCACCTACGGCATGCAGATTGTGTACATTCTCATCATAAAAAACATAATCAGCATCTTAATCCGCTGCAGGGAAGCTCTATGGCCGAGGCTCGACAGACGACAAGGGCCCAGTGTTGGCCTGGTTCAACTGCATTGAGGGCTACCAAAAGATCCAACAGGTAAGACGCAGCACCACGACTTGATAAGTACCAGTCACTCAAGCTAGCCCAGGACAAAGAAAAACCCATGGTATTGTGTTTTCAAAACAGTTCTAGTACATGTGCTCTTTTCTTGGTTAGGCCCCTAATAACAAGCCTATAAACGACAAGCAAGTTTAAAAGGACTTGTTTTCGAGATGTCAGCTCCATGGTAAAAAGCCTCTTGGCTTGAATCAAGACTTTTCGTCTTGATGATTACAGTTGATCACATCAGTGTTATGAGCATCATGGCCGTCATGTCCTCAAGTCATTTTTATCCCCTGTCATCGGCGTTTAATGATTGAGCTGACCTACGTTTTATACTAGCTCCCTGACATTTGAGGTACAGCCAGAGGAGGATGGGCCTCCCCTCTGAGTCTTATTCCTCCTCTAGATCTTTTTTTGGGGTGTAGGCACTTAATGACAGTGATGCTTGAAAGCTAGGGCTATATACATTTTAATTTAATGATTTGATGATCTCTATTTGTCATCAAATTTAAGCACCTGACGACTGAAGAAGTTGAAGTAGTCTTTTGTCAGCCCCAACAGTGACATTCATTTCGAGGCATAATAGTTTGCGGTTAATAGAAAACAAATGAAAAAGACATCTTTACCTGGTTGTAACAGAGACCAGTTAGTTGTAATCTGGTGAGATTTTCTCAACAACAACAAAGCATTTTACAACCAGAAAGTAGTGCCATATTTTGCCCGATGAGATACTCATCCATGCCTCTCATGAAAACAGGAGCTTCCGATAAACATCAAGTTCTGCTTCGAGGGCATGGAGGAATCTGAATCGGAGGGCCTGGACAAGCTGGTGTTTGCCCGCAAAGACACCTTCCTGAAGGACGTGGATTACGTATGCATCTCAGACAACTACTGGCTGGGCAATACCAAACCCTGCATTACCTATGGACTGAGGGGGATCTGCTACTTCTTCATTGAGGTGAGGCCATAGCGTTAGAAAAATCTAGAGGGTGCAATTATCAAAATAAACAGTGATTGCATGGGTCATAAAATCAAATTTTATTGGTCACATACATGTATTTAGCAGATGTTATAGCAGCTGTAGCGAAATGCTTATGTTTCTAGCTCCAACCGTGCAGTAGTATCTAACAATTTCACAACATATACCTAATACACACATCTAAGTAAAGGAATGGAATTAAGAATATATAATTATATGGACGAGCAACGTCAGAGCGGCATAGACTAAGATACAGTAGAATATAGTATATACAGTGGGGAGAACAAGTATTTGATACACTGCCGATTTTGCAGGTTTTCCTACTTACAAAGCATGTAGAGGTCTGTAATTTTTATCATAGGTACACTTCAACTGTGAGACTGAATCTAAAACAAAAATCCAGAAAATCACATTGTATGATTTAAGTAATTAATTTGCATTTTATTCCATGACATAAGTATTTGATCACCTAAACAACCAGTAAGAATTCTGGCTCTCACAGACATGTTAGTTTTTCTTTAAGCCCTCCTGTTCTCCCCTCATTACCTGTAATTAACTGCACCTGTTTGAACTCGTTACCTGTATAAAAGACACATGTCCACACACTCAATCAAACAGACTCCAACCTCTCCAGAGAGAATAAAGTAGATGTCACGGGTCAAAATTTTGATTGATGACCCTATGTGAACCTATGTGAACTCTATGTGAACCCTATGTAGTGATGACGTGTGCATGTCTTCTGGTCAGGCAAGCCTGGTTAGGTGGGGGCTATGGGGTGAGTAAGGGTCCATTTGACAGGCCGTTAATGATTGATGACCCAAGCCTGATTTATGACCCTATGTAATGATTTATGACCCTATGTCATGTAGAAGGGTGCATGCCCTGGGTTGAGTAAGTGACCATGTGTCAGGTCAACCTGTTACTGTTTCTCACGGTTTGGGTTGGTTAAGGCCCCTTATAAAGCCGCTGAACAATACCTGTTTAAGACTGTACATGATAACCCCCCTGAATATTAAACAAAAATGACACCTATGCCAATTTTAGGGATGTTATGCTCGGCTTGTCATGAACCCAGTGACCAAAGCCTTGAAGAAGTTCTGTGTGAAGCTCCAGAATGTTTTAAAGGATTTTTGGGTACGAGTGAGGGCCACATGTCTTACATATTCCACCCGGAGGATTCTACGGTAAAGATATTCACAGACCGTGGACCCAAACCCCTTTATCCTGCAAAACCTGGGAGTTTTCCCCCGGCTCTGGGGATGAGAGAATGGCTAAACATCAGGCTGGCTCTTTGTAAAATTGAACAGGTCCTAAGTGTTACAAATGTGCCAGGATATGCGTTGGAAGAACAGGTCTGCGGCCGCAGTGATCTCAAGGCTCTAAGAATTGCTTCAATGGACTATAGCCCTGACAACAAAGTGACAATTTTAGCCTGTGACCTTTATGATAAGGCTAATGCTACAAAGTCTGTCAATTCTCCGGTAGCTTCCAGAGCACGCAAACATGTAAACTTTTTTATTCCTGTGTTTAGTTTTAAATGGGTGGATTATCCAATTTTCATAACACTTATGAATAAGCTGGACATTCTCTTCCAAAATGGGGAACAGTTAAAGCGCTGGGCGAGGCTTTCCTTGAGACAGAGTCAAGACCAAAAGGCCCGACGGAGGATCTACCCCTGGAGTGAAAACTTACCATGTGTTGATGGACATAGCAAGAGAGCCTTGCCTTTTGAGGGTGAACTCGACACGGACAATGGCGGTTGGTTGCATAAGCTCCCAGGATCTGTAAGAAAGGCATCGTAAAATACCTTAAGAATGTAACGATATAAAATGTATGTACTAAATATTTTGAATGAAATAAATGGTTTTAAAATCAGAATCTCACCACGTTATGAACTCTCGCGTTTGTTCACTCTTAGCGCAGTCTGTCCCTGAGAAAAATCTTGCGGAAAAAGCCATGTGCGCGCGCATGTGCGTGAGGGAGTTTTCTGTAGTGGCTGTGTGTGTGTGTGTGTGTGTGTGTGTGTGTGTTTCAAAAACAGAAAAAGGGGGGCGGGTTGTTTGTTAAAAAAATACCCTTGCATGCCTGGTGGGTCGTTTGAAACCAAGGTTTACACTAGCCTGCAAAACAGATGCCTACCCCCCAACAATAATATTGTGTCTTACGACTCCTAATCTTAAAGGCCTTTCATAAAACTATTTTTTTAGGTGGGCTAAAAAAGTCATTCATCCCAGCGATGTCGAGAACAACACACCCCATGCATCTAGGTGCTAGCACCCCGGAGATTTTAGAAGCTCCAAAAGGATCCTAATGTTTAGACACACCCAATACCATGTGTTTGAAATGTGTCAAATATACCATGGGCGGGGGTATAGCCCGAAAAAAACGACAAACCCCAAATGCTATGTAAAAAATCATTCAGGGGTTTTTCTCTAGGTCGTAGGGTACAAAAGCGCTAGAAACCATGGGCAATGTTAGCAGCGTTTTAGTTCCGATGCAAACAGCACCTCCAGAAACTCCAAGAATCGTTATCGGACTGAAGCGTTAAAAAAGATAATCGGGGAAAAAAGTCTAATGGATCTATCGCAAGGTGAGTTCTTGAAATAAATCTTTATTAGATTTGGTTGTTGTTGGGGAATTGTTTGAAAAGCGTGGGATGTTATAGAAATATTAAACAATCATTAGGATCAGTATGCTTACCGTATAACAAGGCAATATTAGCTAAAGTGATTATAGCTTTAATATTGTCGAATGTTTTATAGATTCTGAAGCATTCACGCAGATACTCCGAGGTATAACTGAGCTCGAACCATCCAATGGGGCTCCGAAACAAAGTGCCGACAAACAAACGCCTGCCCTGAATTGTCAACGTAAGTAAGCTCCAAGAATTCCATACATAAAAATATTTATACCTTAAAAACAAAAAGTGTGGGCATCTTATATTAAAAGTTATTTTATATGTTTACAGAGGACCTAAAGCCTAGAAGGTTAAACGATGCCCTATGGAGCCTGAACGGTTTCTGCGAAGCATATGACTACGAGACAATTCTGCCCTACTCCCAGGATGTATTTACACAAAAGCAGCGAACAGAGACTTTAAACGGCAGGTCAACTCCCCTTGGCCAGGACAACGTTGTCCCCCATATTTCTAAACACCAAAGGATAATTAGTGCTCAGATCCACAGTTCCGCTTCACCCGAACAATTCTACTTGGCCGATATTCACGAGACGTCGTTCCAAGGACTAGGTATGAATCAATTATATATTATTATTTATATATATTATTATTTTAATATTTATATATTTTTTTTATGCCGGAATATGTTAAAACAAGGCCTAATGCTGTTTTTTGTTTGTTTGTTTGTTTTTTTCAGGCTCACCATCTACCGAACCTGCAGATGCTGTAATACAGGTTGAACAAAGACATCAGCCCCTGGTTTCAGAGCTTCTTCAGAACAGCCCTCGTCAAAAAAGCCGAGGTATTTAATTAATGTATTGTTAATATATAGGCTTATATCTGAAATGTATTTGGCATTTTTAACATATTTGAGGGTTAATAACCTATTTGTGTATGTATTATTTTTATTTCAGACTCCTCACCGGCTTATGAACACAACGCACAAACATCGGAGGATGCCCAGACAAGCATCCCCGAGGAGGCTCCAAAGACACCAGCGAAACCTGATGATGTCAAAGATTTAAATGACATTTCTGAGGTAGACGATTTGATGTTCTGTGAAGCTGCCAACCTTCTTGAATCGGCCAATTCTGTGGGGGAAACAGCAGATTCTGAAATAGACCAAGAACGTTTTTTCAAAGCGTTTACCCTGGGTTTAAAATCACGAAAGGCTCTACTCCAGAGGCGCATGTGTATTCTACTCGAGCATCAATACAATCAGGATGTGTCATTCTGGTGTAGCGAGCTACCCCGTATGTTAAAAAACATTAGGGCTAAAACAAGCAAATACCGCCGTTAAAAAACACACATGTAAACACACACACACACACACATCCTTAATTAGACAGATGGCGCCCCCTATAGACCAAAGTGAGACAATTGAAACCCTCTTAGCCAGGATCCCTACAGAGCTCCAAGATATAGTTAACCATATGAATGATTCGGGGGTAATTGACATAATGACAATAGATGAAAATCTATTATCACAGATTCCCTCCGAACTCATAGACATTATTACACGTATGAATGAGTCAGGGCCTTCCGAGGAAAACATGTTAACACAGATTCCCGAAACCATCATATCTCTAATTACCCAGCTTAACGCGAGCCCTAGGTTTAATTCGGCCCCACAGACACCTCTAAGACAGCCTTTAACAACATTGTCCGAAGAGTCTGAAAGTCAATATGATGTTTTTGAACAGTTGGACAAATGTCTAGCAAATCTGGAGGGGGGTGGTCTTGAGATCAGTGTACAGAACGAGAGCGCTAGGTTTAATTCGGCACCCCAGACACCTATAAATCAGCCTTTAACACCAATGTCCGAAGAGTCTGAAACCCAATACGATGTTTTTGGACAGTTGGACAATTGCCTAGCAAATCTGGAGGGGGGAGGTCTTGATCGAAGTGTACATGTTTTGCGTCGAAATAAATTCAACAATATTGAGGTTCGCCAGTTTTTCAATTTCGCATGGGGGGGTCAGATTCGGGAATATGCTGTGTTTTACGTAATGCTTATGGACACTTTGAATGAACTGTTAGCGAGGATTAGAGATTATAGCGAACCTAGGGATCTCTTACAGTTGGAAATTTGTGGAGACAGTCTACAGAGCAAGGTATCGCTTATTTTACAGAATGGTGAAGCAGAGCTTGAACAATTTGTTAAACTGCTAGAACGCCTTGTTCAGTCAAATTTAAACGTGCTAGCAGATAGGACCCTCGAACTTGTAGTACAATTAGTACGCCAACCACAAGGGGGCGGGGGTCAGAGACGAAAGCTCGAGAGTTTAATGCAGTCCGAAATCATAAGCAATAAAAGGGCCTATCTCATAAACGTTCACAATCCAGGTAATAAGCTATGTTTTGCCATAGGTTTGGCCCACTTACTCAGCCCAGGATGTACTGATCAAGCCACGTTACATAAAGCTCGAGAGCTACAAACTGCGGTGGGTCTCGGTATACAGGATGCTGTGGCTTTCTCAGACATAGTCAAATTTGAAAACTTTCTGAACATCAAGATTGTGGTTTTGTACCACAGTAGGGCTAATGACGCTCTCCTCAAGTTCCAAAATATACCCGAACCACATCCTAAGACTATGTACTTTTATGTGCAAAATGAGCATTACTATGCCGTAACTAACATCACAGCCTTTTTAGGCGCGCCATATGTCTGTCCAGCCTGTCATACCGGCTACACACGCATGGGGGGGCACTCGTGCCGTTACAACTGTTCAGTATGTCTGGATAAACATTGCCCTATGCAGCCGCTAAACTTGACCCCCTGTGCGGATTGTCACCGCACATGTCGTTCGGCCTACTGTTACGAAAAACACAAAACTGAAACATGGCATCCCAAGGCATGTAAATCTGTAAGCAGTTGTGACATTAACAAGAAATGTCCAAAATGTCATTGCAATTACAACCTTAAAATAGATAGCCCTAAACCTCATGTTTGTGGAATTATACACTGCCCAATCTGTAAAGGTCCTTTGAAAAGCAGAGACGCGGAAGCGGTTCAAGAAGTAACACATGAGTGTTACATTCAGCCCTTGGCTGAAGATGAACATACAGAGAAATATGTGTTTTATGATTTTGAGACAACTCAGCAATCAGGGGTTCATTTGCCTATTTTTGTGTCAACCATGACTTTCAAGGGTGAAAAATGGTCGGCCGAGGGACCCGATTGTGCCCGACTCTTTCTAAAACATTTTAGAAAAGCCCAGTACAGAAACTTCACGTTTATAGCTCACAATGCTAGGGCCTATGACTCCTATCTGCTTCTGAACCCTTTGATACAGCAAGGCGTGGCACCCAGTGTCATAGCTCAAGGGAGTAAAATATTATGCTTTGTTGACCCCGCCTTCAAACAGAGATACATTGACAGCTTAAGCTTCTTACCCATGAGATTGGCTCAAATGCCAGAGGCCTTGGGTTTTGAAAACTCTGTCAAAGGCTATTTCCCTCATTTCTTCACATCTGAGGAGAATCTACATTATATAGGATCTTATCCAGCCCCCGAAATGTACGGGTGTGATCAAATGTCTCCCAAAGAGCGTGAGAGATTCATGACATGGTACGAGACCGTAAGACATGGCACTTTTGATTTCCATAAAGAGATGGAATCATACTGTGACAATGACGTTGTTATACTTCGTGAAGGATGCCTCAGATTCAGAGAAGAGGTAATCAAAGATGCGGGCATTGACCCCTGGAGCTGTACAACTATTGCATCAGCGTGCATGAAAACCTATCGTACACACTATCTAACTCCTGAATCTATAGCTATCCCATCGCCAGACAACTACCGACGCCAATTCAAGGCCTACTCTAGTGGTTCCATTCAATGGTTGGAGTACTTGGCCCAGGATAAAGATATTTTTATCCAACATGCTTTGAATCGGGGGGAGAAGGCTTTTGGGCCTTACCATGTAGATGGATACACACAGATTGACGGGGTTGAGACAGTGTATGAGTACAACGGTTGTTTCTTCCACGGTTGTAAATTATGCTTTGTCCCCCACACCTTGTGTGTCCTAACCCAAAAGACTTTTGGGGAAATGTACCAAGAGTTTCAAGACAAACTGAATTCTTTAAAGGCTACTTACGGGTTAAAAGTTGTGGTTTTGTGGGAGCACGAATGGACAGCCCTCAAAAAGGTAGATCCTAGTGTTAAGGCCTTCCTTACCCATTATGACCCTCCAGAGCCCCTGGAACCGCGACAGGCCTTGTTTGGAGGCCGGACCAATGCTTTGACATTGCGTTATGTAGCTCAACCCGACGAGACAATAGGCTATGTAGATTTTACATCCCTATATCCTCATGTAATGAGTTCCTCATTCTATCCTATAGGGCATCCTGAAATTATTCACAGCGACTTTGACGAACCCCAAAATTATTTTGGTTTAATCAAAGCGACTGTCTACCCTCCTAGGGGGCTGTTTATACCTGTGTTGCCTTACAAGGGTCCTAAAGGAAAACGTTTCTTTCCCCTTTGTCGCACATGCTGTGAAAACCACAACCAGGAAAACCCCTGTGATCACACAGATCAAGAAAGAGCCCTGACCGGTGTATGGGTCACTGTAGAATTCTCTAAGGCTTTAGAGAAGGGGTATCGTGTGGCCAAAATCTTTGAAGTGTGGAACTTTTCCAGGAAATCAGACACACTTTTTAAAGAGTACATCAAAACCTTCTTGAGATGCAAGCAGATGGCTTCAGGCTATCCTGCATCGGTCACAGATCAAGAAAGTAAAGACCAGTACATTCAAGACTACCATGACAGAGAAGGCATACTTCTTGACCCTGACAGAATAGAGGTCAACAAAACCAAAAGAAATGTGTCGAAATTGTACTTGAACTCCCTTTGGGGGAAATTAGCGCAGAGATGCAATATGCTAACAACTTCGATCATTAAAGACCCCGAAGAATTTTTGGAATTTGTTTTTTCGGACCAATACGAAATTTCAAGACATTGCCTTGGTGCAATGGAGGCGCCACCAAAAGTGGGTTCTACCCCCGGGTAATGTAAATGTGTTTCTTGCAGCATTTACCACAGCCTATGGCCGCCTTGAACTGTACACCCTCATGGAACAGCTTCAGAGGCGGGTTCTTTACCACGACACAGACTCTGTGGTCTATGTAAGCAAACCGGGGGATTGGACCCCCCCACTTAGCAACTATCTTGGGGGTTTAACGAGTGAACTCGAAGAGGGTGACCATATTACAGAATGGTCCTCATGTGGTCCAAAAAGCTATGCTTTTAGGACTAAAGCCAATCACGTGGTGTTGAAAGCCAAAGGCGTGACTCAAAACTATGAAAATGCACCGCGTGTAAACTTGGAATCAATCACGCGCTTGGTCGAGGGGTTCGTAAAGGACAAGAATAGTGACTTGGAGATTTTGAGCTCCTACAACAAAATAGTGAGGGATAAAAAGGGGTTCCATCTAAGAAACGCACCACTCACTAAAAGATTCAGGGTAGTCTATGACAAGAGACAGCTATTGCCTGACGGTACCACATTGCCCTTTGGCTACTGACTTATGCTACAAGCCCCAGTGTGTCTTAAAGCTTAAGATATTATGACTGCTGTCGAGGGTTTTGACCCCCGTCTACAATTGCCTTTTTCAGCATTAATTGCAGGCCCTTCAAACAGTGGTAAAACTTTTTTTGTAAAAAGTATTTTAGAGAATTCTGAACATGTGTTATCTCAAAAGCCTGACAATATTGTATGGTGTTATTCATGTTACCAACCTCTGTATGATGAATTATTGAAGACAATAAAAATCAAGTTTGTTGAAGGAATACCCGATTCTCTGTCTGATGATGAACTTCTCCCCCCACATGTAAATAATCTGCTGGTTTTGGACGATATGCTATTTGCTGGTAGCGAACACCCTGAAATTGCACGAGCTTTTACCCAATATACTCATCATAGAAACCTGTCCGTGCTTTACTTGGTCCAGAATGTGTTTCACCAAGGTAAAATAGTCGGACCATTAGCTTGAATGCCAACTACATGGTATTGTTTAAAAATCCTAGAGACAAACTGCAAATTAGCACTCTAGCTCAGCAGATGTACCCTGGACGGAAATCATACTTTATGGAGAGCTATGAGCACGCTACCAAAGAGCCATTTTCTTATTTAATCGTGGATTTAAAAGCAAATACTCCAGAACACCTTAGGCTACGTACAGGGCTGTTTCCGGGGGAGAGGCCTGCTGCATACCTTCCTAAAAAGTAAACGCTATGTCTCTGCGTTTAAAAAGAAACCTCCCCCTCTTGAGAAGGCTAGTAGGTTCTACAGCTAAAGAACGGAAGGCCATCTTGGGTCGCTGTTCTTCAGATCTCATATTAGCCCTATGTGAGATTGCTTTGAATCTTCTCAAAGGACGCATTCCACTCACCCTGAACCAATTGAAAAAATTAAGGAGACAAAAGACAGCGATCAAACTCTTTGCCAATAAAAGGGCCAGTCTTCAAAAGAAAAGACATAGTATACAACAGTCTGGGGGTTTTCTTCTACCTTTACTCAGTATAGCCGTGCCCTTCATCACCAGCCTTATTGCGGCCAGACGTGGTGGTTGAACACGTGGGTGTGATGGCCACTAAAATGTACTTGGTGCCTCAACAAGAGTTGGATAGACTTAAAAAACAAATGCAGGGTCCTGAAGATATCAGACAAACAGCGGAAAATGATTTGGATACGGCCATGAAGGATGTTTTGAACCGAAAAGGATTGAACCCCTATGATAAGATTCAAAATACACAAACCTAATGCAAAGGTATTTGACTCGGGTAAAGCAAGGGGAGAGAGAGACTAACCATTTAACCCTTTCCCTACCGGACCCTTTAACAGATGTCGAACCTAACGATAGCCATGCCCCTGTAAGGCCTGTACCGTCGATCTTACCTAGTGGAGATAATATGTCGGGTGAAGCTCAAATGCCATTTGAAGATAAAGTTATGCATGACCTACTGACACATGTGCCTTTACGTAACAGGAAGAATGTTAAATACATTATGAACAAGATAAAAGACTCAAAGGGGATAGCTGCTTGGAACGACTCTGGAGAGTTTATCCTTCAGGGCTCTGTGGTTAGGGGGTCCCATATGCAGGACTTGCTTAAAAGTACCACGGCTGCCCACAAGGTTGCTGATGACCGAAGGCCTCCCGGCTGGCGTCAGTTTCTTAAGGCCCTGGCAATCCTCAACATCCCCCTCTCCGGTGTACCCAACCATAAGCTTCGTCAACAGATTCAAGCTTTAAAACAAAAGCCTTCAACGAGATACAGCACCCCTAAAGATGCCCCAACGACACCGGCCCCATATGAAAGCGATGATGCTAACTCATTTACTCCCATGAACGTCTCAGGACCTTTCCCTAAACCCGATCTCTCGGCGTGGTTAGACTTTTGAAAATGACTTTTGAATGACTATGATTAAATTCAATAAATTTTTTATTTGAAAAATAAGCAAGTTAACATTTGTGGCATTCTTGAAACATATGACGTGAGCATACGCCTTGATTACGCGTTCTTAAAGGACACACATTTGAACACTTTTGATATTTTCTAACAAAACAAGATACAAGGTTATCATTACTTCTTAAATCATCCTTATAAAGAGACATAACATCTTCAAAAGAAACTCCCCGGGCTCTTTGGCACAGGTAAAATACACAGTGGTGACCGCATGTAGTGGAAAGGTTATCTTGCACTTGTTTGATGTTGTAGTAGATCTTTGTACCGTTTAGGGTCAAAAAATCTTTAATAGATTTAGGGAAATGTGAAAAACCGGGGGGAAAGCCATAGGAATCAAAAAAAGTTGAGATTTTTCGTCCACCTTCCTGTTCTAATGTCATAGCTAGCCAATGTTCACCAGGCATGTGTTTAGGATGGGTATTGACAATAAACATTGCAGGCCTCTCAGACCATATCTCCATAGGTAATTCATCACAAGCCAACACTCCACAAAATTGTTTTCCAATCAAGCGGCTCATGAGCCCGTCCAACTCTTGGGTATTCATGTCTTTGTTCAAAGGTCCTTAATAATAATCCACTAAGACCTGTCTTCGGGCATTCACTTCCAAGATTGAATCAGAGCATGCGTAAACAATCATGCTAACTGTACAGGTTAAAGGTGTACGGAAACGCATTTCCAGCCTGAGGTTACCTTGGGACACCACAGACAGATTTCCTGAGGTGTCATCATCAGGTGATAAATTGAAAGCATACAATGTGTAACCCTCTGCAAAATCATTTCTGTCAATAGGTAAAGAGAGATCTTTTAGATGTCGCCCTGTAGCCAGGAATAGATTGTAAAATTCTCGCACAGATATGTTGTTATTAAATTGTGGTTGGAAAGCCTTCGCCGGAACCTGACGTCCGTCCTGACAGAGCGCTACATACTCTGCATTGAAGTGCTGAAAATTAAAGTTTTTTTTATCTAAACTGCCCGTATTAGAGGCGTGATCAACCAGACCTATAACCACATATCTAGGTAAAGGGCCTAGAAATAGGTTTTCTTGACTGCAGATTCTACTGCCCACAGGTATGCTAAAGGTTTTCATGGTAATTCTTTGGAGAGGGTGTAAAGGGCATTTCCTTTCATCAAAGCATGTGAGTGACCCAGGCGCACGGCCGGAGATACAGATACTTTTTTAATAAAAAGGGTTGCCCCCAACACTTTCAAACTAAAATCCCCGTCTTGGGAGACATCAGGCAAAAATCATCCTTGGCCCTGGTTAATTTTAATCTTAAATCAACCGAATTTAAGAGTAACCGTTCTTGAAAGAAAATGTCAGAGTGTATAGGGCCTAGCAAATGAAACTCTCGAGATTCGGCGCAGTAGCGAGCTCGTGCCGCTAGTCCTTTGTTTGCACCGGTGGAAGGGTCTGTCGATTCCATAGAGGCTCCTGCAGTATCCTTGCTAAACAGCCCGGCGCTAAATTGGGTTTTGAGAGTGTCTTCGGAGTAGTTTAGTAAACACTCCATGATGGCTCTATAAGGGTATGTAGCGCTGCTTTGACTGATTAGGCGTTCACCCAAAGTCACATCAACTTGGGAGAAAATGGTGGCCAAGGGGTAATTAATGAGACTCACTTTGGCATCGTCTGCAATATTAGACCCATCTCTTTTGGTCACTTTTAGACGTAAATGCACCAAGGTGTTGTTGAGGTCCAGATAGTTGTCACCATGGCCTGGTATGAAAAATTCGATAGGCCCGTTATCGGTAATAGCAGAGAGAGGGGCTATCTCCACATAACTGGATCTATCTATTGAATGCTGCGTTAACGGTGCCGTGAAAAGATCAAGTTCTGTCTTTATAGCTTCAGAGGACATTCGATGTAAAAGAGCCATGTCACTTATTCTTTTAGAAAATACTTCCTAGTATTCTTTTAGCCTGTTTTGGTACAGACCTCCTCACTTTACCCCGTCTTTGACTTACTGAGGTTCTTTTAACAGTTAACCGCCGCTTTTTAGGTGCAGGTCTACGCCTTAAACCAGGGGGTCTCTTTTTTGGCCTTCGAGACAATATCATAAGCCCCGAGCCTTCTTGATGCTCCACCTCTGGTGACGCCCTTCGGGTCATAGCATTGGCTACAACCTCACTTACTATATTTTTAGCCGCTGATTTTAAATGTGGTTTGGCTATGCTGAAGCCTCTCTTCATAAACGGTAAAACCATCCTGAAGAGGTTACGGAATATACCTCCTATCCCCGAACCATACATTGTCGGCGCTCCATGATATCCTGGTAGTCCATTACCCACTTGATCCACATAGTATGAAACATAACGGTTAGGGTCGAGCTGATGGTGCTCCATAACCCTTTTATTTGTATTATGTTTATAAATATAATACAGCTATTATATATGTAGAGAGGTTTTGGTGGGTCTAAAGTGGAGTTTTACAATCGTTTTACCATAAGTAAATTCAATGTTTTCGTTCTGATCCGTTTTAAGCTCAACCAGAATGTTTTCAATATAGTTCTTGCTGACATGTACGTAGTGCGGCTTGTCATAATTGACAGTGACGATGTCCCCATCCTTGCCGTCTATATGAACTGTTCGCAGGAGGGGCACACAGCTGTCTCCGACCCTTTGATAGGTTATGATGTCGGTATAGACAAATATGTTGTAAAAGCCTGCATGTATATCCGCAGGGAATGGGAATAATTTATCGTTCACATACGTCCATTTATTGGGACCCATCCCCAACATGTAGGATAAATTACCGCTGGTCTTTATACCTCCGTTAGCAGGCCCTGAGATTTGTATCCTTTTATGGATTGGATTGTAGAATAGGAATATTTCCATCTTGTTCAGGGTTAGGTGTTCATTCAACTCTGAGACGATCCTGTCGACGGTTCTATAGAAACCTTTTTTAAGCTTAATAAGTTTCGCAGGTTCCGAGAACCTTTTGCAATAAAAATCACGGTCCTTAGCTTTGATATTATACCAACTATGGGGGTATGTAATCTCGCTGAGACCTACTTCCCAAGCCTCTGATAACTCTATAGGCTTTGGAAAATTGGTTGTATACTTCGAACTCTGATTATTACGATATATCTGTGCCGACGCATTACTGGGGAGAGTCAGGTAGAAGCCGCTGTGTTCCATGATGCCCAACTGTGTACACGCGAATGATGCGCTAGTTATCATGACTAGGGGTTTAAATTAACCCCCGTTGCCTCCACCACATCCTGCTCCAATACCCAACTGTTGAACTTTTGAGGCCAGTTTTTCCAGCGGACCAGCAACCATTTTTTACCCTTTTCTCTCTTCTGATCTAGAATCTCCTCCACGTGAAAGACTTTGTCTTTACCCAACTGGACCTTCTGTAATTCCTTCTCATAAAAAGATCCCTCTATAAGATCCCCGTCATAATCTTTTAATTTGTAGACCGGCGGAATGCGTGGCAGACATTCGGTAACGGTAAACAACTCCGAGCTAAAGCCTTGTTCGTATTTTTTGTCGAAAACACCCCTCAACTTTGATATACGCACCAAGTCACCCACTAGGAATTTAAAAGTCATTTTTTTCTTACGGCGAAGTGGGAACAAACCATACATATTTTTAAAGACTTGAAAAGAGTTTTCCGAAGAGACCTCCGAGGGCTTCATACGTATAGTCTTATGGTAGCTGTGGTTGTAACCGTTTACTAAATCCTGAACTATGTCTGTATATCGGTTGGTGTTGTGAGCTGTAAAATAGCGCCACATCCGCTCTTTCAAAGTCCTATTAAAGCGTTCCACAACCGAAGCTTTCAAATCAGAGCCTGTAGCAAAATGTACTATATTATACTTATTCATTAGCTTCTGAAATGTTTGATTAAAAATTCTTTTCCGCCATCCGTCTGCACTTTCTTGGGGGCGCCTCCTGCCTTCAAGATCGATTCAAAGGCCCTGGTCACCTCTGCCCCGCTCTTATTTTTTAACACCCTTACATAGGCTAATTTAGAGAAAATATCTATAACCGTTAGCATGTAGCGATTTCCATCATTTTTATCGGCAAGGGACTGCATGTCACATAGATCCGCCTGAAATTGGGATAATGGATGCGTAGAAAAAACTCTATTTCTTGGAAAATGTTTTCTTACAGGTTTATGTAGAGTGTAGGCATCTTGCTCTGATAACCATTCATTCACTTAGCATCGCTTAACAGACTACCTGTTCTTCGACTATAGCTCTCTGTAAACGCTCTTTACCCCCATAAGACCCGGGGTTAGAGGGATTATAATATATGTTTTTCAACAGCTGCTCAGCCATCCTTCTTGCCTCTCTGAGGTACATAACTGTAATGAGCCACTTTCATATAACGACAACATTTCAGTTTGTGAATTTTTATTTTAAGAATGCAACAATTATTACGTATACAGACAATTCAGGATTTGTTGCAAGATACAAGTCCCCGTTTTCTCAACAATCACAGCATGCAACACCCTGTATATATTGTTTAGATTTACAGGTTTGTTTCGCTGAATTTTTAAAACACACACGTCTGATATATAAGTATATAAACAACAAATATGATACCATTCACATTAAAGGGTGGTTCAAACAAATAATGTAAAATCTTAGCCAAAGTTATTTCTAGTTCTTCAGAATCCTCAACAAGCCTTGATACCATATGTGACCATTGTAAACTCTCGCCCGTATGTCGGACATGTTTCATGATTTGCTCCATTTTTAACACACGCTCTACAATAACCCCTGTATTGTGGGTTGT
This sequence comes from Oncorhynchus kisutch, assembly GCF_002021735.2. Taxonomy (NCBI): domain Eukaryota; kingdom Metazoa; phylum Chordata; class Actinopteri; order Salmoniformes; family Salmonidae; genus Oncorhynchus; species Oncorhynchus kisutch. The sequence continues at coordinate 3,599 of NW_022264962.1, read as the reverse complement.
GTAGAACTTTACATTGTTCACTTATTTTCAATAATCTGATGCATAACATTTGTAAGGTCTCTCAAAAGAAAAAATGTATTTATTCGCTCAAACATCGTAGACACATAGTTACCCATAGCTCTAATAAACAAAATGTCACTCGGTCTCTTGGGATTTATTGAGCCAGAAAAGCATCACATCAGCCATCACAGCTTCCCTGTATTTGTTGTCGTCCACCAGGGTGTGTCGGATTTCTTTGAGTTTCTCATGGATGAAGAGGGCCTCCTTCAGTTCATGTAGGAAGGCTTCGGTTACCCCGTAAACTCTAGGGATAGACGGCGCAATACCCATAGACTCCAGGGCGATGACCAGCGCTGGTATAAAACGGCAGGACCACAGTCTTTTCACCAGCTCCTCAAATGATTGAAAAAGTAGTATCTAGGAGGGTCGTAGAGGCAAGGATGACGACGCTGGCTGGGATGATTGATCTCACAGCCGATGCATTTTTCTCGTATATATTCGCCAATCACCACGTTTAAAAGTGTAGCTACAGAGGCCTTGATTGTATCCACAAAAACAGTACTGGCCACCCCATCAAAACATCCTCAGGCTGGGTAAATGTCGGGGGTGTCACGGGTCTTGCCAGGGGTGCGTAGAGTGTAGGGCTTCGTGGCATAGAGTCTTTAGTGTCGGGCCCCCATGACGTAGTGGCTTCCTCGTAGATGGTCTGGAGATTCCATGGTGTATGCTGAAATGAAGAACTGGCTGCTTTTTTCTTTTTATTGTAGAACAAGACCCTTGGGTATCTGGGGGGCGGGGTTAAAGCATCCGCTTACTTAGTTTCTTCTGACGCTGTATCTTCTTGAGGCTCTTTTGCATCGTAATCTTACGATTCGTATATATTATGCACTTCTTTAATGAACAAGGCTCTGACGCTGTTGGCTCTGTACAAAGAGAGCATCCAACGGTTGCAACATTTTCAATTCCGAGTACATCCCAACTGTTAAAAGGAATAAGCAGACGCAGTCGGGTATCCCCAGTCAGGCCACCAACCCCTAAGTTTGTGGTTCGGATTGCCTCGGTGCCGATAGAACTCCACGCTGGCCGCACGGTCGGCCATTCTTTCTTTGTATTTCACACCCTGTGAAATATTTGTCCTGATGAGTCCGGGGTACCTTCCCAACGGGTCTCGTGGCCCGTGAACACACTATACCCCTTGGTGATAAGGCTCAGTTCAGGACACACAACCTTGCGAAAAACCGACCAGTCTTCAACACCATATTCCAAGCCTACAGTCTGGTCTGTATATTCTTCTCCTTCATCTACCGTATAGAGGGTCACTCTACAGGCCAGGTAATCAAACCGATACCCCCACTGCTGGCCATTAGACATCAACACTTGATCTGTCAGAGCATTTGCTGGCGGTATTTGGGTTCTATACACATTTAAAAAACGTTTTTTTGGCGCATCATATATTGCTGGTTGATACTTTGCCCTTGCTCTATGGGCAACCCGAAGGCCTGTTTCAGTTGTTACAGTCATCACTGCTTTGGTACCGATCCCAAATTCCATGGTTATTCTTAAGATCTTGTGCAACTCTTAAACAGGTATTGTTCAGCGGCTTTATAAGGGGCCTTAACCAACCCAAACCGTGAGAAACAGTAACAGGTTGACCTGACACATGGTCACTTACTCAACCCAGGGCATGCACCCTTCTACATGACATAGGGTCATAAATCATTACATAGGGTCATAAATCAGGCTTGGGTCATCAATCATTAACGGCCTGTCAAATGGACCCTTACTCACCCCATAGCCCCCACCTAACCAGGCTTGCCTGACCAGAAGACATGCACACGTCATCACTACATAGGGTTCACATAGAGTTCACATAGGTTCACATAGGGTCATCAATCAAATTTTGACCCGTGACATCTACTTTATTCTCTCTGTCAGCAGAAGCTCCAGCAGAGAATCCAGGAGAGAGAGAAGGAGCTGAGGAGCTCCAACAGGCTGTGGAGTCTCTCAAGGTAAGTTTTATTGACCAGGGCCAGCTTTTCCAAAATTTCAATCTGGATCATTTAAAAAAAAGAATTTGCAATTCATGATCAGATCTCTCTACTGTTTTTTGGGCCAGTTTCCTGGACAGGTTATGGTACTACTTCTACACTGTCATAGGGAAACAGAGATGAGTTAACTACATGAATAAAGGTACCTAGATTAAAGAGAGACATATAACAATTGATGAAGAAACTATACTGCGGTCAATTTAACATAATGAACCTTCGTTTTTTCTTCTTTTTTTTAAAACCTCCTCCCTTAGTTACATTGACATGTATTCGTTGTCGTGCCTTTTACCTTTCTAAATCCACCCTGAATCCACCGTTTCCAATGGGATTAAGATCATCCTGATATCAGCATTAAAACCATCCTAATCACTATTTTGAGATTAGAAAAATGCTAAAACTACTTTAATCCTGATGAAAGGTCAGATTGGATTACCAAATTAGAATCCCTATCCAGAAGATCAGAATATAAATTGTAAATGTTGAAAAACCCAATTCTAACATTTAATCCTATCCGATTTCCGAAATCCGATCAGATAACTTTTGAAAAACTTGCCCAGAGGACTGGAGATGCACCATTTCACTTCCCTCCTCCAGTCAGACAGTCAGAGAGAGAGGACACTCTCCAATCCTACAGAGACTCACTGGGGAACAGGCTCTCTGGGCTCCCAGTCAGAGATGAAATACACTCTTATAAAAAGGAACCATTAAGAGTTCTTCAACCTGTTTAAGTAGGACCGTTTCTACCCCAGTACCCCCGAATGAAAATACTACAGTTACGAAGACAGAATATTACAGTACTTACCATTTCATTATATGGAAACTGTAGTATACGGTAGAATACTATACTAACACACAAGTATCTGTCGATATGTGTAGTACTTACTATAAAATGTTGTAATATACTGAAATACTATTGTGAATCTTCAGTATTATCTACCCCCAAAACACTGTATAAGTAATAATAAAATTGTATTTGTCACATTTGCCAAATACAACAGGTGCAGACTTCATAGTGAATTCATACCTACGAACACTTTCCCAACAATGCAAGAGTTAAAAAGTAAGAAAACTGTACTATTAAAAAACAATTATAGTAACACAATTAAATAACAATAATGAGGCTATTACAAGGAATACCAGTACCCAGTCAATGTGCACGGGTACGAGGTACTTGAGGTATACTGAGGTAATATACACTTAGTGTACAAAACATTAAGGAATGCCTGCTCTTTCCATGATATAGACTGACCAGGTGAATCAGAGAAGCTATAATCCCTCATTGATGTCACTTGTGAAATCCACTTCAGTCAGTGTAGATGAAGGGGAGGAGACAGATTAAGAAGGATTTTAAACCTTGAGACAATTGAGACATGGATTGTGTGTGTGTGTGTGTGTGTGTGTGTGTGTGTGGTGTGTGTGGTGTGTGTGTTGTGTGTGTGTTGTGTGTGTGGTGTGGTGTGTGTGTGTGTGTGTGTGTGTGTGTGTGTCATTCAGACGGTGAATGGGAAAGACAACAGATTGAAGTGCTTTGAACGGGGTATGGATGTATGT
>NW_022264961.1:0-20474 GCF_002021735.2 Oncorhynchus kisutch | reverse complement strand
AGACTACTGACATAACCCCTCACACTAGACTACTGTTATAACCCCTCACACTACACTATCTGACATGACCCCTCACACTAGACTACTGACATGACCCTCACACTAGACTACTGACATGACCCCTCACACAGATACTGACATGACCCTCACACTAGACTACTGTTATAAACCCTCCACTGACATAAACCCTCAACTAGACTACTCTACACTGTCTCCCCTGACATAACCCCTCCCACTAGACTACTGCTACACTGTCTCCCTGACATACCCCCCCACTAGACTACTGCCATAACCCCCACTAGACTACTCTACACTGTCTCCCTTGACTTAACCCTCACTAGACTACTGACATAACCCCTCCCACTAGACTACTGACATGACCCTCCCACTAGACTACTGACATGACCCCTCACACTACTGTTACAACCCCTCACACTAGACTATGAATAAACACTCACACTATACTGTTATAACCCTCACACTAAACTACTGACATGACCCCTCACACTAGACTACTGACATGACCCCTCACACTAGACTACTGACATGACCCCTCACACTAGACTACTGACATGACCCCTCACACTAGACTACTGTTATAACCCCTCCCACTAGACATAACCCCTCACACTAGACTACTGCTACACTGTCTCCCCTGACATAACCCCTCCCACTAGACTACTGCTACACTGTCTCCCCTGAAATAACCCCTCCCACTAGACTACTGCTACACTGTCTCCCTGACATAACCCCTCCCACTAGACTACTGCATAACCCCTCACACTAGACTACTGCTACACTGTCTCCCCTGACATAACCCCTCCCACTAGACTACTGACATAACCCTCCCACTAGACTACTGACATGACCCCTCCCACTAGACTACTGACATGACCCCTCCACTAGACTACTGACATAACCCCTCACAGTAGACTACTGACATGAACCCTCCCACTAGACTACTGACATAACCCCTCACACTAGACTACTGAATAACCCTCCCACTAGACTACTGACATAACCCTCACACTAGACTACTGACATAACCCCTCACACTAGACTACTGACATGACCCCTCACACTAGACTACTGATATAACTCCTCACACTAGACTACTGACATGACCCCTCACACTAGACTACTGTTATAACCCTCACACTAGACTACTGATATAACCCCTCACACTAGACTACTGAAATAACCCCTCACACTAGACTACTGACATAACCCCTCACACTAGACTACTGACATGACCCCTCACACTAGACTACTGACATAACCCCTAGACTACTGACATGACCCCTCACACTAGACTACAGTTACAACCCCTCACACTAGACTACTGTTAAAACCCCCTGACACTAGACTACTGACATAACCCCTCACACTAGACTACTGACATGACCCCCTCACACTAGACTACTGACATTACCCCTCACACTAGACTACTGTTATAACCCCTCACACTAGCCTACTGACATGACGCCTCACACTAGGACTACTGACATTACCCCTCACACTAGACTATTTTTATAACCCCTCACACTAGCCCACTGACATGACGCCTCACACTAGACTACTGTTACAACCCCTCACACTAGACTACTGACATGACCCCTCACACTAGACTACTGTTATAACCCCTCCCACTAGACATAACCCCTCACACTAGGACTACTGCTACACTGTCTCCCCTGACATAACCCCTCCCACTAGACTACTTGCTACACTGTCTCCCTGAACATAACCCCTCACACTAGACTACTGACATAACCCCTCCCACTAGACTACTGACTGACCCCTCACACTAGCACTGAGTCGATATAACTCCTCACACTAGACTACTGACATGACCCCTCACACTAGACTACTGACAAGACCCCTCACACTAGACTACTGTTATACCCCTCACACTAGACTTACTGACATAACCCCTCACACTAGACTACTGTGTATAACCCCTCACACTAGACTACTGACATGACCCCTCACACTAGACACTGTTATAACCCCTCACACTAGACTACTGTTATAACCCCTCACACTAGACTACTGACATGACCCCTCACACTAGACTACTGACATAACCCCTAGACTACTGACATGACCCCTCACACTAGACTACTGACATTACCCCTCACACTAAGACTACTGTTATAACCCCTCACACTAGCCTACTGACATGACTCCTCACACTAGACTACTGCCATAACCCCTCACACTAGACTACTGCTACACTGTCTCCCCTGACATAACCCCTCCCACCTAGACTACTGACATAACCCCTCCCACTAGACTACTGACATGACCCCTCCCACTAGACTACTGACATGGACCCCTCCCACTAGACTACTGACATGGACCCCTCACAGTAGACTACTGACATGAACCCTCCCACTAGACTACTGACATAACCCCTCCCACTAGACTACTGAATAACCCCTCCCACTAGACAACTGACATAACCCCTCACACTAGACTACTGACATAACCCCTCACACTAGACTACTGACATAACCCCTCCCACTAGACTACTGACATGACCCCTCACACTAGACTACTGATATAACTCCTCACACTAGACTACTGACATGACCCCTCACACTAGACTACTGACAAGACCCCTCACACTAGACTACTGTTATAACCCCTCACACTAGACTACTGACATAACCCCTCACACTAGACTACTGTTATAACCCCTCACACTAGACTACTGACATGACCCCTCACACTAGACTACTGTTATAACCCCTCACACTAGACTACTGTTATAACCTCTCACACTAGACTACTGACATGACCCCTCACACTAGACTACTGACATAACCCCTAGACTACTGACATGACCCCTCAACACTAGACTACTGTTACAACCCCCTCACACTAGACTACTGTTAAAACCCCTGACACTAGACTACTGACATAACCCCTCACACTAGACTACTGACATGACCCCTCACACTAGACTACTGACATTACCCCTCACACTAGACTACTGTTATAACCCCTCACACTAGCCTACTGACATGACTCCTCACACTAGACTACTGTTACAACCCCTCACACTAGACTACTGACATAACCCCTCACACTAGACTACTGACATGACCCCTCACACTAGACTACTGACATGACCCCTCACACTAGACTACTGAAATGACCCCTCACACTAGACTACTGATATAACCCCTCACACTAGACTACTGAAATAACCCCTCACACTAGACTACTGACATAACCCCTCACACTAGACTACTGACATGACCCCTCACACTAGACTACTGACAAGACCCCTCACACTAGACTACTGACATAACCCCTCACACTAGACTACTGACATGACCCCTCCCACTAGACTACTGTTATAACCTCTCACACTAGACTACTGACATGACCCCTCACACTAGACTACTGACAAGACCCCTCACACTAGACTACTGTTATAACCCCTCACACTAGACTACTGACATAACCCCTCACACTAGACTACTGTTATAACCCCTCACACTAGACTACTGACATGACCCCTCACACTAGACTACTGTTATAACCCCTCACACTAGACTACTGTTATAACCCCTCACACTAGACTACTGACATGACCCCTCACACTAGACTACTGACATAACCCCTAGACTACTGACATGACCCCTCACACTAGACTACTGACATTACCCCTCACACTAGACTACTGTTATAACCCCTCACACTAGCCTACTGACATGACTCCTCACACTAGACTACTGCCATAACCCCTCACACTAGACTACTGCTACACTGTCTCCCCTGACATAACCCCTCCCACTAGACTACTGACATAACCCCTCCCACTAGACTACTGACATGACCCCTCCCACTAGACTACTGACATGACCCCTCCCACTAGACTACTGACATGACCCCTCACAGTAGACTACTGACATGAACCCTCCCACTAGACTACTGACATAACCCCTCCACTAGACTACTGAATAACCCCTCCCACTAGACAACTGACATAACCCCTCACACTAGACTACTGACATAACCCCTCACACTAGACTACTGACATAACCCCTCCCACTAGACTACTGACATGACCCCTCACACTAGACTACTGATATAACTCCTCACACTAGACTACTGACATGACCCCTCACACTAGACTACTGACAAGACCCCTCACACTAGACTACTGTTATAACCCCTCACACTAGACTACTGACATAACCCCTCACACTAGACTACTGTTATAACCCCTCACACTAGACTACTGACATGACCCCTCACACTAGACTACTGTTATAACCCCTCACACTAGACTACTGTTATAACCCCTCACACTAGACTACTGACATGACCCCTCACACTAGACTACTGACATAACCCCTAGACTACTGACATGACCCCTCACACTAGACTACTGTTACAACCCCTCACACTAGACTACTGTTAAAACCCCTGACACTAGACTACTGACATAACCCCTCACACTAGACTACTGACATGACCCCTCACACTAGACTACTGACATTACCCCTCACACTAGACTACTGTTATAACCCCTCACACTAGCCTACTGACATGACTCCTCACACTAGACTACTGTTACAACCCCTCACACTAGACTACTGACATAACCCCTCACACTAGACTACTGACATGACCCCTCACACTAGACTACTGACATGACCCCTCACACTAGACTACTGACATGACCCCTCACACTAGACTACTGATATAACCCCTCACACTAGACTACTGAAATAACCCCTCACACTAGACTACTGACATAACCCCTCACACTAGACTACTGACATGACCCCTCACACTAGACTACTGACAAGACCCCTCACACTAGACTACTGACATAACCCCTCACACTAGACTACTGACATGACCCCTCCCACTAGACTACTGTTATAACCTCTCACACTAGACTACTGACATGACCCCTCACACTAGACTACTGATATAACTCCTCACACTTGACTACTGACATGACCCCTCACACTAGACTTCTGACATGACCCCTCACACTAGACTACTGTTACAACCCCTCACACTAGACTACTGTTACAACCCCTCACACTAGACTACTGTTATAACCCCTCACACTAGACTACTGACATGACCCCTCACACTAGACTACTGTTATAACCCCTCACACTAGACTACTGACATGACCCCTCACACTAGACTACTGTTACAACCCCTCACACTAGACTACTGACATAACCCCTCACACTAGACTACTGTTATAACCCCTCACACTAAACTACTGACATGACCCCTCACACTAGACTACTGACATGACCCCTCACACTAGACTACTGACATAACCCCTCCCACTAGACATAACCCCTCACACTAGACTACTGACATAACCCCTCCCACTAGACTACTGCCATAACCCCTCCCACTAGACTACTGCTACACTGTCTCCCCTGACATAACCCCTCCCACTAGACTACTGACATAACCCCTCCCACTAGACTACTGACATGACCCCTCCCACTAGACTACTGACATGACCCCTCCCACTAGACTACTGACATGACCCCTCACACTAGACTACTGACATGAACCCTCCCACTAGACTACTGACATAACCCCTCCCACTAGACTACTGATATAACCCCTCCCACTAGACTACTGATATAACCCCTCCCACTAGACAACTGACATAACCCCTCACACTAGACTACTGACATAACCCCTCCCACTAGACTACTGATATGACCCCTCACACTAGACTACTGCCATAACCCCTCACACTAGACTACTGCCATAACCCCTCACACTAGACTACTGACATGACCTCTCACACTAGACTACTGACATGACCCCTCCCACTAGACTACTGACATGACCCCCTCACACTAGACTACTGTTATAACCCCTCACACTAGACTACTGTTATAACCCCTCACACTAGACTACTGACATAACCCCTCACACTAGACTACTGACATGACCCCTCCCACTAGACTACTGACATGACCCCTCACACTAGACTACTGTTATAACCCCTCATAGTAGACTGCTGTTAAAACCCCTAGGCTACTGTTATAACCCCTCATAGTAGACTACTGTTATAACCCCTCACACTAGACTACTGACATGACCCCTCACACTAGACTACTGACATGACCCCTCCCACTAGACTACTTACATGACCCCCTCACACTAGACTACTGACATAACCCCTCACACTAGACTACTGACATAACCCCTCACACTAGACTACTGTTATAACCCCTCACACTAGACTACTGATATAACTTCTCATACTAGACTACTGACATGACATCTCACACTAGACTACTGACATAACCCCTCACACTAGACTACTGTTACAACCCCTCACACTAGACTACTGACATGACCCCTCCCACTAGACTACTGACATGACCCCTCACACTAGACTACTGACATAACCCCTCATAGTAGACTACTGTTATAACCCCTCACACTAGACTACTGTTATAACGCCTCACACTAGACTACTGACATAACCCCTCCCACTAGACATAACCCCTCACACTAGACTACTGACATAACCCCTCCCACTACACTACTGCCATAACCCCTCCCACTAGACTACTGCTACACTGTCTCCCCTGGCATAACCCCTCCCACTAGACTACTGCCATAACCCCTCACACTAGACTACTTCTACACTGTCTCCCCTGACATAACCCCTCCCACTAGACTACTGCAACACTGTCTCCCCTGACATAACCCCTCCCACTAGACTACTGACATAACCCCTCCCACTAGACTACTGACATGACCCCTCACACTAGACTACTGACATAACCCCTCCCACTAGACTACTGATATAACCCCTCCCACTAGACTACTGACATGACCCCTCACACTAGACTACTGCCATAACCCCTCATGCTAGACTACTGCCATAACCCCTCACACTAGACTACTGACATGACCCCTCACACTAGACTACTGACATGACCCCTCACACTAGACTACTGACATGACCCCTCACACTAGACTACTGTTATAACCCCTCACACTAGACTACTGTTATAACCCCTCACACTAGACTACTGACATAACCCCTCACACTAGACTACTGACATGACCCCTCCCACTAGACTACTGACATGACCCCTCACACTAGACTACTGTTATAACCCCTCATAGTAGACTACCTTTAAAACCCCTAGACTACTGTTATAACCCCTCATAGTAGACTACTGTTATAACCCCTCACACTAGACTACTGACATGACCCCTCACACTAGACTACTGACATGACCCCTCCCACTAGACTACTGACATGACCCCTCACACTAGACTACTGTTATAACCCCTCACACTAGACTACTGTTATAACCCCTCACACTAGACTACTGACATAACCCCTCACACTAGACTACTGACATGACCCCTCCCACTAGACTACTGACATGACCCCTCACACTAGACTACTGTTATAACCCCTCATAGTAGACTACTGTTAAAACCCCTAGACTACTGTTATAACCCCTCATAGTAGACTACTGTTATAACCCCTCACACTAGACTACTGACATGACCCCTCACACTAGACTACTGACATGACCCCTCCCACTAGACTACTTACATGACCCCTCACACTAGACTACTGACATAACCCCTCACACTAGACTACTGACATAACCCCTCACACTAGACTACTGTTATAACCCCTCACACTAGACTACTGATATAACTCCTCACACTAGACTACTGACATGACCTCTCACACTAGACTACTGACATAACCCCTCACACTAGACTACTGTTACAACCCCTCACACTAGACTACTGACATGACCCCTCCCACTAGACTACTGACATGACCCCTCACACTAGACTACTGACATAACCCCTCATAGTAGACTACTGTTATAACCCCTCACACTAGACTACTGTTATAACGCCTCACACTAGACTACTGACATAACCCCTCCCACTAGACATAACCCCTCACACTAGACTACTGACATAACCCCTCCCACTACACTACTGCCATAACCCCTCCCACTAGACTACTGCTACACTGTCTCCCCTGACATAACCCCTCCCACTAGACTACTGCCATAACCCCTCACACTAGACTACTTCTACACTGTCTCCCCTGACATAACCCCTCCCACTAGACTACTGACATAACCCCTCCCACTAGACTACTGACATGACCCCTCACACTAGACTACTGACATAACGCCTCCCACTAGACTACTGATATAACCCCTCCCACTAGACTACTGACATGACCCCTCACACTAGACTACTGATATAACCCCTCACACTAGACTACTGAAATAACCCCTCACACTAGACTACTGACATGACCCCTCACACTAGACTACTGACAAGACCCCTCACACTAGACTACTGACATAACCCCTCACACTAGACTACTGACATGACCCCTCCCACTAGACTACTGTTATAACCTCTCACACTAGACTACTGACATGACCCCTCACACTAGACTACTGATATAACTCCTCACACTTGACTACTGACATGACCCCTCACACTAGACTTCTGACATGACCCCTCACACTAGACTACTGTTACAACCCCTCACACTAGACTACTGTTACAACCCCTCACACTAGACTACTGTTATAACCCCTCACACTAGACTACTGACATGACCCCTCACACTAGACTACTGTTATAACCCCTCACACTAGACTACTGACATGACCCCTCACACTAGACTACTGTTACAACCCCTCACACTAGACTACTGACATAACCCCTCACACTAGACTACTGTTATAACCCCTCACACTAAACTACTGACATGACCCCTCACACTAGACTACTGACATGACCCCTCACACTAGACTACTGACATAACCCCTCCCACTAGACATAACCCCTCACACTAGACTACTGACATAACCCCTCCCACTAGACTACTGCCATAACCCCTCCCACTAGACTACTGCTACACTGTCTCCCCTGACATAACCCCTCCCACTAGACTACTGACATGACCCCTCACACTAGACTACTGACATGAACCCTCCCACTAGACTACTGACATAACCCCTCCCACTAGACTACTGATATAACCCCTCCCACTAGACTACTGATATAACCCCTCCCACTAGACAACTGACATAACCCCTCACACTAGACTACTGACATAACCCCTCCCACTAGACTACTGATATGACCCCTCACACTAGACTACTGCCATAACCCCTCACACTAGACTACTGCCATAACCCCTCACACTAGACTACTGACATGACCTCTCACACTAGACTACTGACATGACCCCTCCCACTAGACTACTGACATGACCCCTCACACTAGACTACTGTTATAACCCCTCACACTAGACTACTGTTATAACCCCTCACACTAGACTACTGACATAACCCCTCACACTAGACTACTGACATGACCCCTCCCACTAGACTACTGACATGACCCCTCACACTAGACTACTGTTATAACCCCTCATAGTAGACTGCTGTTAAAACCCCTAGGCTACTGTTATAACCCCTCATAGTAGACTACTGTTATAACCCCTCACACTAGACTACTGACATGACCCCTCACACTAGACTACTGACATGACCCCTCCCACTAGACTACTTACATGACCCCTCACACTAGACTACTGACATAACCCCTCACACTAGACTACTGACATAACCCCTCACACTAGACTACTGTTATAACCCCTCACACTAGACTACTGATATAACTTCTCATACTAGACTACTGACATGACATCTCACACTAGACTACTGACATAACCCCTCACACTAGACTACTGTTACAACCCCTCACACTAGACTACTGACATGACCCCTCCCACTAGACTACTGACATGACCCCTCACACTAGACTACTGACATAACCCCTCATAGTAGACTACTGTTATAACCCCTCACACTAGACTACTGTTATAACGCCTCACACTAGACTACTGACATAACCCCTCCCACTAGACATAACCCCTCACACTAGACTACTGACATAACCCCTCCCACTACACTACTGCCATAACCCCTCCCACTAGACTACTGCTACACTGTCTCCCCTGACATAACCCCTCCCACTAGACTACTGCTACACTGTCTCCCCTGACATAACCCCTCCCACTAGACTACTGCCATAACCCCTCACACTAGACTACTTCTACACTGTCTCCCCTGACATAACCCCTCCCACTAGACTACTGCAACACTGTCTCCCCTGACATAACCCCTCCCACTAGACTACTGACATAACCCCTCCCACTAGACTACTGACATGACCCCTCACACTAGACTACTGACATAACCCCTCCCACTAGACTACTGATATAACCCCTCCCACTAGACTACTGACATGACCCCTCACACTAGACTACTGCCATAACCCCTCATGCTAGACTACTGCCATAACCCCTCACACTAGACTACTGACATGACCCCTCACACTAGACTACTGACATGACCCCTCACACTAGACTACTGACATGACCCCTCACACTAGACTACTGTTATAACCCCTCACACTAGACTACTGTTATAACCCCTCACACTAGACTACTGACATAACCCCTCACACTAGACTACTGACATGACCCCTCCCGCTAGACTACTGACATGACCCCTCACACTAGACTACTGTTATAACCCCTCATAGTAGACTACCTTTAAAACCCCTAGACTACTGTTATAACCCCTCATAGTAGACTACTGTTATAACCCCTCACACTAGACTACTGACATGACCCCTCACACTAGACTACTGACATGACCCCTCCCACTAGACTACTGACATGACCCCTCACACTAGACTACTGTTATAACCCCTCACACTAGACTACTGTTATAACCCCTCACACTAGACTACTGACATAACCCCTCACACTAGACTACTGACATGACCCCTCCCACTAGACTACTGACATGACCCCTCACACTAGACTACTGTTATAACCCCTCATAGTAGACTACTGTTAAAACCCCTAGACTACTGTTATAACCCCTCATAGTAGACTACTGTTATAACCCCTCACACTAGACTACTGACATGACCCCTCACACTAGACTACTGACATGACCCCTCCCACTAGACTACTTACATGACCCCTCACACTAGACTACTGACATAACCCCTAACACTAGACTACTGACATAACCCCTCACACTAGACTACTGTTATAACCCCTCACACTAGACTACTGATATAACTCCTCACACTAGACTACTGACATGACCTCTCACACTAGACTACTGACATAACCCCTCACACTAGACTACTGTTACAACCCCTCACACTAGACTACTGACATGACCCCTCCCACACGACTAACATGACCCCTCACACTAGACTACTGACATAACCCCTCATAGTAGACTACTGTTATAACCCCTCACACTAGACTACTGTTATAACGCCTCACACTAGACTACTGACATAACCCCTCCCACTAGACATAACCCCTCACACTAGACTACTGACATAACCCCTCCCACTACACTACTGCCATAACCCCTCCCACTAGACTACTGCTACACTGTCTCCCCTGACATAACCCCTCCCACTAGACTACTGCCATAACCCCTCACACTAGACTACTTCTACACTGTCTCCCCTGACATAACCCCTCCCACTAGACTACTGACATAACCCCTCCCACTAGACTACTGACATGACCCCTCACACTAGACTACTGACATAACGCCTCCCACTAGACTACTGATATAACCCCTCCCACTAGACTACTGACATGACCCCTCACACTAGACTACTGATATAACCCCTCACACTAGACTACTGAAATAACCCCTCACACTAGACTACTGACATGACCCCTCACACTAGACTACTGACAAGACCCCTCACACTAGACTACTGACATAACCCCTCACACTAGACTACTGACATGACCCCTCCCACTAGACTACTGTTATAACCTCTCACACTAGACTACTGACATGACCCCTCACACTAGACTACTGATATAACTCCTCACACTTGACTACTGACATGACCCCTCACAATAGACTACTGACATGACCCCTCACACTAGACTACTGTTACAACCCCTCACACTAGACTACTGTTACAACCCCTCACACTAGACTACTGTTATAACCCCTCACACTAGACTACTGACATGACCCCTCACACTAGACTACTGTTATAACCCCTCACACTAGACTACTGACATGACCCCTCACACTAGACTACTGTTACAACCCCTCACACTAGACTACTGACATAACCCCTCACACTAGACTACTGTTATAACCCCTCACACTAAACTACTGACATGACCCCTCACACTAGACTACTGACATGACCCCTCACACTAGACTACTGACATAACCCCTCCCACTAGACATAACCCCTCACACTAGACTACTGACATAACCCCTCCCACTAGACTACTGCCATAACCCCTCCCACTAGACTACTGCTACACTGTCTCCCCTGACATAACCCCTCCCACTAGACTACTGACATAACCCCTCCCACTAGACTACTGACATGACCCCTCCCACTAGACTACTGACATGACCCCTCCCACTAGACTACTGACATGACCCCTCACACTAGACTAGTGACATGAACCCTCCCACTAGACTACGGACATAACCCCTCCCACTAGACTACTGATATAACCCCTCCCACTAGACTACTGATATAACCCCTCCCACTAGACAACTGACATAACCCCTCACACTAGACTACTGACATAACCCCTCCCACTAGACTACTGATATGACCCCTCACACTAGACTACTGCCATAACCCCTCACACTAGACTACTGCCATAACCCCTCACACTAGACTACTGACATGACCTCTCACACTAGACTACTGACATGACCCCTCCCACTAGACTACTGACATGACCCCTCACACTAGACTACTGTTATAACCCCTCACACTAGACTACTGTTATAACCCCTCACACTAGACTACTGACATAACCCCTCACACTAGACTACTGACATGACCCCTCCCACTAGACTACTGACATGACCCCTCATACTAGACTACTGTTATAACCCCTCATAGTAGACTGCTGTTAAAACCCCTAGACTACTGTTATAACCCCTCATAGTAGACTACTGTTATAACCCCTCACACTAGACTACTGACATGACCCCTCACACTAGACTACTGACATGACCCCTCCCACTAGACTACTTACATGACCCCTCACACTAGACTACTGACATAACCCCTCACACTAGACTACTGACATAACCCCTCACACTAGACTACTGTTATAACCCCTCACACTAGACTACTGATATAACTTCTCACACTAGACTACTGACATGACATCTCACACTAGACTACTGACATAACCCCTCCCACTACACTACTGCCATAACCCCTCCCACTAGACTACTGCTACACTGTCTCCCCTGACATAACCCCTCCCACTAGACTACTGCCATAACCCCTCACACTAGACTACTTCTACACTGTCTCCCCTGACATAACCCCTCCCACTAGACTACTGACATAACCCCTCCCACTAGACTACTGACATGACCCCTCACACTAGACTACTGACATGACCCCTCACACTAGACTACTGTTATAACCCCTCACACTAGACTACTGTTATAACCCCTCACACTAGACTACTGACATAACCCCTCACACTAGACTACTGACATGACCCCTCCCACTAGACTACTGACATGACCCCTCATACTAGACTACTGTTATAACCCCTCATAGTAGACTGCTGTTAAAACCCCTAGACTACTGTTATAACCCCTCATAGTAGACTACTGTTATAACCCCTCACACTAGACTACTGACATGACCCCTCACACTAGACTACTGACATGACCCCTCCCACTAGACTACTTACATGACCCCTCACACTAGACTACTGACATAACCCCTCACACTAGACTACTGACATAACCCCTCACACTAGACTACTGTTATAACCCCTCACACTAGACTACTGATATAACTTCTCACACTAGACTACTGACATGACATCTCACACTAGACTACTGACATAACCCCTCCCACTACACTACTGCCATAACCCCTCCCACTAGACTACTGCTACACTGTCTCCCCTGACATAACCCCTCCCACTAGACTACTGCCATAACCCCTCACACTAGACTACTTCTACACTGTCTCCCCTGACATAACCCCTCCCACTAGACTACTGACATAACCCCCTCCCACTAGACTACTGACATGACCCCTCACACTAGACTACTGACATAACGCCTCCCACTAGACTACTGATATAACCCCTCCCACTAGACTACTGACATGACCCCTCACACTAGACTACTGATATAACCCCTCACACTAGACTACTGAAATAACCCCTCACACTAGACTACTGACATGACCCCTCACACTAGACTACTGACAAGACCCCTCACACTAGACTACTGACATAACCCCTCACACTAGACTACTGACATGACCCCTCCCACTAGACTACTGTTATAACCTCTCACACTAGACTACTGACATGACCCCTCACACTAGACTACTGATATAACTCCTCACACTTGACTACTGACATGACCCCTCACAATAGACTACTGACATGACCCCTCACACTAGACTACTGTTACAACCCCTCACACTAGACTACTGTTACAACCCCTCACACTAGACTACTGTTATAACCCCTCACACTAGACTACTGACATGACCCCTCACACTAGACTACTGTTATAACCCCTCACACTAGACTACTGACATGACCCCTCACACTAGACTACTGTTACAACCCCCTCACACTAGACTACTGACATAACCCCTCACACTAGACTACTGTTATAACCCCTCACACTAAACTACTGACATGACCCCTCACACTAGACTACTGACATGACCCCTCACACTAGAATACTGACATAACCCCTCCACTAGACATAACCCCTCACACTAGACTACTGACATAACCCCTCCCACTAGACTACTGCCATAACCCCTCCCACTAGACTACTGCTACACTGTCTCCCCTGACATAACCCCCTCCACTAGACTACTGACATAACCCCTCCCACTAGACTACTGACATGACCCCTCCCACTAGACTACTGACATGACCCCTCCCACTAGACTACTGACATGACCCCTCACACTAGACTAGTGACATGAACCCTCCCACTAGACTACGGACATAACCCCTCCCACTAGACTACTGATATAACCCCTCCCACTAGACTACTGATATAACCCCTCCCACTAGACAACTGACATAACCCCTCACACTAGACTACTGACATAACCCCTCCCACTAGACTACTGATATGACCCCTCACACTAGACTACTGCCATAACCCCTCACACTAGACTACTGCCATAACCCCTCACACTAGACTACTGACATGACCTCTCACACTAGACTACTGACATGACCCCTCCCACTAGACTACTGACATGACCCCTCACACTAGACTACTGTTATAACCCCTCACACTAGACTACTGTTATAACCCCTCACACTAGACTACTGACATAACCCCTCACACTAGACTACTGACATGACCCCTCCCACTAGACTACTGACATGACCCCTCACACTAGACTACTGTTATAACCCCTCATAGTAGACTGCTGTTAAAACCCCTAGACTACTGTTATAACCCCTCATAGTAGACTACTGTTATAACCCCTCACACTAGACTACTGACATGACCCCTCACACTAGACTACTGACATGACCCCTCCCACTAGACTACTTACATGACCCCTCACACTAGACTACTGACATAACCCCTCACACTAGACTATGACATAACCCCTCACACTAGACTACTGTTATAACCCCTCACACTAGACTACTGATATAACTTCTCACACTAGACTACTGACATGACATCTCACACTAGACTACTGACATAACCCCTCACACTAGACTACTGTTACAACCCCTCACACTAGCCGACTGACATGACCCCTCCCACTAGACTACTGACATGACCCCTCACACTAGACTACTGACATAACCCCTCATAGTAGGACTACTGTTATAACCCCTCACACTTAGACTACTGTTATAACGCCTCACACTAGACTACTGACATAACCCCTCCCCACTAGACATAACCCCTCACACTAGACTACTGACATAACCCTCCCACTACACTACTGCCATAACCCATCCCACTAGACTACTGCTACACTGTCTCCCCCTGACAAACCCCTCCCACTAGACTACTGCTACACTGTCTCCCCTGACATAACCCCTCCCACTAGACTACTGCCATAACCCCTCACACTAAACTACTTCTTACACTGTCTCCCCTGACATAACCCCTCCCACTAGACTACTGCAACACTGTCTCCCCTGACATAACCCCTCCCACTAGACTACTGACATAACCCCTCCCACTAGACTACTGACATGACCCCTCACACTAGACTACTGACATAACCCCTCCCACTAGACTACTGATTATAACCCCTCCCACTAGGACTACTGACATGACCCCTCCACACTAGACTACTGCCATAACCCCTCATGCTAGACTACTGCCATAACACCTCACACTAGACTACTGACAGACCCTCACACTAGACTACTGACATGACCCCTCCCACTAGACTACTGACATGACCCCTCACACTAGACTACTGACATGACCCCTCACACTAGACTACTGACATGACCCCTCACATAGACTACTGACATGACCCCTCACACTAGACTACTGTTATAACCCCTCACACTAGACTACTGTTATAACCCCTCCCACTAGACTACTGACATAACCCCCTCACACTAGACTACTGACATGACCCCTCCCACTAGACTACTGACATGACCCCTCACACTAGACTACTGTTATAACCCCTCATAGTAGACTACCTTTAAAACCCCTAGACTACTGTTATAACCCCTCATAGTAGACTACTGTTATAACCCCTCACACTAGACTACTGACATGACCCCTCACACTAGACTACTGACATGACCCCTCCCACTAGACTACTGGACATGACCCTCACACTAGACTACTGTTATAACCCCTCACACTAGACTACTGTTATAACCCCTCACACTAGACTACTGACATAACCCCTCACACTAGACTACTGACATGACCCCTCCCACTAGACTACTGACATGACCCCTCACACTAGACTACTGTTATAACCCCTCATAGTAGACTACTGTTAAAAACCCCTAGACTACTGTTATAACCCCTCATAGTAGACTACTGTATTACCCCTCACACTAGACTACTGACATGACCCCTCACACTAGACTACTGACATGACCCCTCCCACTAGACTACTTACATGACCCCTCACACTAGACTACTGACATAACCCCTCA
Source organism: Oncorhynchus kisutch (assembly GCF_002021735.2). Lineage (NCBI taxonomy): Eukaryota > Metazoa > Chordata > Actinopteri > Salmoniformes > Salmonidae > Oncorhynchus > Oncorhynchus kisutch. Next base: position 3,178 of record NW_022264961.1, on the reverse strand, counting down.
CACTAGACTACTGACATAACCCCTCACACTAGACTACTGTTATAACCCCCTCACACTAGACTACTGATATAACTCCTCACACTAGACTACTGACATGACCTCTCACACTAGACTACTGACATAACCCCTCACACTAGACTACTGTTACAACCCCTCACACTAGACTACTGACATGACCCCTCCCACTAGACTACTGACATGACCCCTCACACTAGACTACTGACATAACCCCTCATAGTAGACTAAAGTTATAACCCCTCACACTAAGACTACTGTTATAACGCCTCACACTAGACTACTGACATAACCCCCTCCCACTTAGACATAACCCCTCACACTAGACTACTGACATAACCCTCCCACTACACTACTGCTCATAAACCCCTCCCACTAGACTACTGCTACACTGTCTCCCCCTGACATAACCCCTCCCACTAGACTACTGCCATAACCCCTCACACTAGACTACTTCTACACTGTCTCCCCTGACATAACCCCTCCCACTAGACTACTGACATAACCCTCCCACTAGACTACTGACATGACCCACTCACACTAGACTACTGACATAACGCACTCCCACTAGACTACTGATATAACCCCTCCCACTAGACTACTGACATGACCCCTCACACTAGACTACTGATATAACCCCTCACACTAGACTACTGAAATAACCCCTCACACTAGACTACTGACATAACCCCTCACACTAGACTACTGACATGACCCCTCACACTAGACTACTGACAAGACCCCTCACACTAGACTACTGACATAACCCCTCACACTAGACTACTGACATGACCCCTCCCACTAGACTACTGTTATAACCTCTCACACTAGACTACTGACATGACCCCTCACACTAGACTACTGATTAACTCCTCACCACTTGACTACTGACATACCCCTCACAATAGACTACTGACATGAACCCTCACATAGACTACTGTTTACAACCCCTCACACTAGACTACTGTTACAACCCCTCACACTAGACACTACTGTTATAACCCCTCACACTAGACTACTGACATGACCCCTCACACTAGACTACTGTTATAACCCCTCACACTAGACTACTGACATGACCCCTCAAACTAGACTACTGTTACACCCCTCACACTAGACTACTGACATAACCCCTCACACTAGAACTACTGTTAAACCCCTCACATAAACTAATGACCTGACCCCTCACACTAGACTACTGACATGACCCCTCACACTTAGACTACTGACATAACCCCTCCCACTAAGACATAACCCTCACACTAGACTACTGACAACCCTCCCACTAGACTACTGCCATAACCCCTCCCACTAGACTACTGCTACACTGTCTCCCTGACATAACCCTCCCACTAGACTACTGACATAACCCCTCCCACTAGACTACTGACATGACCCTCCCACTAGACTACTGACATGACCCCTCACACTAGATAGTGACATTTTTATTTATTTATTTATTTTACCTTATTAACAGGTAGGCAAGTTGAGAACAAGTTCTCATTTACAATTGCGACCCTGGCCAAGATAAAGCAAAGCAGTTCGACAGATAAAACGACACAGAGTTACACATGGAGTAAAAACAAACATACAGTCAATAATGCAGTATAAACAAGTCTATATACAATGTGAGCAAATGAGGGTGAGAAGGGAGGTAAAGGCAAAAAAGGCCATGATGGCAAAGTAAATACAATATAGCAAGTAAAATACTGGAATGGTAGTTTTGCAATGGAAGAATGTGCAAAGTAGAAATAAAAAAATAATGGGGTGCAAAGGAGCAAAATAAATAAATAAATTAAAATTAAATACAGTTGGGAAAGAGGTAGTTGTTTGGGCTAAATTATAGGTGGGCTATGTACAGGTGCAGTAATCTGTGAGCTGCTCTGACAGTTGGTGCTTAAAGCTAGTGAGGGAGATAAGTGTTTCCAGTTTCAGAGATTTTTGTAGTTCGTTCCAGTCATTGGCAGCAGAGAACTGGAAGGAGAGGCGGCCAAAGAAAGAATTGGTTTTGGGGGTGACTAGAGAGATATACCTGCTGGAGCGTGTGCTACAGGTGGGAGATGCTATGGTGACCAGCGAGCTGAGATAAGGGGGGACTTTACCTAGCAGGGTCTTGTAGATGACATGGAGCCAGTGGGTTTGGCGACGAGTATGAAGCGAGGGCCAGCCAACGAGAGCGTACAGGTCGCAATGGTGGGTAGTATATGGGGCTTTGGTGATAAAACGGATTGCACTGTGATAGACTGCATCCAATTTGTTGAGTAGGGTATTGGAGGCTATTTTGTAAATGACATCGCCAAAGTCGAGGATTGGTAGGATGGTCAGTTTTACAAGGGTATGTTTGGCAGCATGAGTGAAGGATGCTTTGTTGCGAAATAGGAAGCCAATTCTAGATTTAACTTTGGATTGGAGATGTTTGATATGGGTCTGGAAGGAGAGTTTACAGTCTAACCAGACACCTAAGTATTTGTAGTTGTCCACGTATTCTAAGTCAGAGCCGTCCAGAGTAGTGATGTTGGACAGGCGGGTAGGTGCAGGTAGCGATCGGTTGAAGAGCATGCATTTAGTTTTACTTGTATTTAAGAGCAATTGGAGGCCACGGAAGGAGAGTTGTATGGCATTGAAGCTTGCCTGGAGGGCTTATTAACACAGTGTCCAAAGAAGGGCCGGAAGTATACAGAATGGTGTCGTCTGCGTAGAGGTGGATCAGGGACTCACCAGCAGCAAGAGCGACCTCATTGATGTATACAGAGAAGAGAGTCGGTCCAAGATTGAACCCTGTGGCACCCCCATAGAGACTGCCAGAGGTCCGGACAGCAGACCTCCGATTTGACACAACTGAACTCTATCAGAGAAGGTAGTTGGTGAACCAGGCGAGGCAATCATTTGAGAAACCAAGGCTGTCGAGTCCTGCCGATGAGGATATGGGTGATTGACAGAGTCGAAAGCCTTGGCCGATCAATGAAATGAATACGGCTGCACAGTAATGTTTTTACGATGGCGGTAAGATATCGTTTAGGACCTTGAGCGTGGCTGAGGTGCACCATGACCAGCTCTGAAACCAGATTGCATAGCAGAGAAGTATGTTGAGATTCGAAATGGTCGGTAATCTGTTTGTTGATTGGCTTCGAAGAACTTAGAAAGGCACGGTAGGATAGATAAA
>NW_022264960.1:0-20497 GCF_002021735.2 Oncorhynchus kisutch | reverse complement strand
GGTCTTGGGTCTTGGTCTTGGGTCTTGTCTGGGTCCTGGGTCTTGGGTCTGGGTCCTGGGTCCTGGGTCTTGGGTCCTGGGTCTTGTCTGGGTCTTGGTCCTGGGTCTTGTCTGGGTCCTGGGGGTCTTGGGTCTGGGGTCTTGGTTCTTGGTCTTGTCTGGGTCTGGGTCCTGGGTCTGGGTCTTGGGTCCTGGGTCTTGTCTGGGTCCTGGGTCTTGGGTCTGGGTCTTGGGTCCTGGGTCTGGGTCTTGGGTCCTGGGTCTGGGTCCTGGTCCGGTCTGGGTCTTGGGTCCTGGGTCTGGGTCTGGGTCTGGGTCTGGGTCTGGGTCTTGGGTCTTGGTCTTGTCTGGGTCTTGGGTCCTGGGTCTGGGTCTGGTTTGGGTCTTGGGTCTGGGTCTTGGTCTTGGGTCTTGTCTGGTCCTGGTCCTGGGTCTGGGTCTTGGGTCTGGGGTTCTTGTCTGGGTCCTGGGTCTGGGTCTGGGTCTTGGTCCTGGGTCCTGGGTCTGGGTCTGGGTCTTGGGTCCTGGGTCTGGTCCTGGGTCCTGGGTCTGGGTCTTGGGTCCTGGGTCTGGGTCTGGGTCTGGTCTTGGGTCTGGGTCTTGGTCTTGTCTGGGTCTTGGGTCCTGGGTCCTGGGTCCTGGGTCTTTTGGGTCTGGGTCTGGGTCTGGTCTTGGGTCTTGGGTCCTGGGTCTTGTCTGGGTCTTGGGTCCTGGGGTCTTGTCTGGGTCCTGGGTCTTGTCTGGGTCCTGGGTCTGGGTCCTGGGTCCTGGTTCTGGTCCTGGGTCTTGGGTCTGGGTCTGTCTGGGTCTGGGCCTGGGTCTTGGGTCTTGGCCTGGGTCTTGGGTCTGGGTCTTGGGTCCTGGGTCTTTGTCTTGGGTCTGGTCTTGTCTGGGTCCTGGGTCTGGGTCTTGGGTCTGGGTCCTGGGTCTTGCCTGGGTCCTGGGTCTTGGCTTTGTCTGGGTCTTGGGTCCTGGGTCTTGGGTCCTGGGTCTGATTCTGGGTCCTGGGTCCTGGGTCCTGGGTCTTGTCCTGGGTCTGGGTCCTGGGTCTTTGTCTTGGGTCCTGGGTCTGTCTGGGTCCTGGGTCTGGGTCTTGGGTCTGGGTCCTGGGTCTTGTCTGGGTCCTGGGTCTGGGTCTTGGTCTGGGTCTTGGGTCTGGGTCTTGGGTCCTGGGTCTGGGTCTTGGGTCCTGGTCCTGGGTCCTGGGTCTTGGGTCTGGGTCTGGGTCTGGGTCTGGGTCTTGGGTCTGGGTCCTGGGTCTGGGTCTTGGTCGTCCTGGGTCTGGGTCATGTCTGGTCTGGGTCTTGGGTCCTGGGTCTGGGTCTTGGGTCTTGGGTCTGGGTCCTGGGTCCTGGTCCTGGGTCTTGGGTCCTGGGTCTGTCTGGGTCTTGGGTCCTGGGTCTTGGTCCTGGGTCTTGGGTCCTGGGTCTGGGTCTGGGTCTGGGTCTTGGGTCCTGGGTCTGGGGTCTGGGTCCTGGGTCCTGGGTCCTGGTCTTGGGTCTGGGTCTGGGTCTGGGTCCTGGGTCCTGGGTCCTGGTCTGGGTCTTGGGTCCTGGGTCTTGTCTGGGTCTTGGGTCCTGGGTCTTGTCCTGGGTCTTGGGTCCTGGGTCTGGGTCTGGGTCTGGGTCTTGGGTCCTGGGTCTGGGTCTGGGTCTGGGTCCTGGGTCCTGGGTCTTGGGTCTGGGTCTGGGTCTGGGTCCTGGGTCCTGGGTCTGGGTCTTGTGTCCTGGGTCCTGGGTCCTGGGTCTGGGTCTGGGTCTTGGGTCTTGGGTCTCGGGTCTTGGGTCTGGGTCTTGGGTCATGGGTTCTTGGGTCTTGGGTCATGTGGTCCTGGGTCTTGGGTCCTGGGTCTGGGTCTTGGCGTCCTGGGTCTTGGGGTCTGGGTCTTGGTGTTGGTCTTGTCTGGTCCTGGGTCCTGGGTCTGGTCTTGGGTCCTGGGTCTGGTCTTGGTCTGGGTCATGGTCGGTCTGGGTCTTGGGTAACAGGGGTTGAGGGTCTTGGGTCTTGGGGTCCTGGGTCTTGGGTCCTGGTCCTGGGTCTGGGTCGTGTCTTGTTGGTACTGGGTCTGGGTCTGGGTCTTGGGTCCTGGGTCTGGGTCTTGGGTCTTTGTCTTGTCTGGGTCCTGGGTCTGGGGTCCTGGGGTCTTGTCTGGGTCCTGGGTCTGGGTCCTGGGTCTTGTCCTGGGTTCCTGGGTCTGGGTCTGGGTCTTGGGTCCTGGGTCTGGGTCTTGGGTCCGTTGTCTGTCTGGGTCCTGGGGGTCTGGGTCCTGGGTCTTGCCTGGGTCCTTGGGTCTGGGTCCTTGGGTCTTTGTCTTGGGTCTTGACTGGGTCCTGGGTCCTGGGTCTTGGGTCCTGGGTCTTGTTCTTGTCTGGGTTCCTGGGTCCTGGGTCCTGGGTCCTGGGTCTGGGTCCTGGTCTTGGGTCCTGGGTCTGGGGTCTTATTGGGTCGTGGGTCCTGGTCTTGGGTCTGGGTCTGGGTCCTGGGTCTTGGGTCCTGGGTCCTGGGTCTGGGTCTTGGGTACTGGGTCCTGGGGTCTTGTCTGGGTCCTGGGTCTGGGTCTGGGTCTTGTCTGGGTCTGGGGTCTGGGTCTTGGGTCCTGGGTCTTTGTCTTGGGTCCTGGGTCTTTGTCTTGGGTCTGGGTCTTGGGTTTGGGTCCTGGGTCTAGGGTCTTGGGTCCTGGGTCTTGGTCTTGGGTCTGGGTCTTCGTCTTGGGTCTTGGTCTTGGGTCTTGTCTGGGTCCTGGGTCTTGGGGTCTGGGTCTGGGTCCTGGGTCTTGGGTCCTGGGTCTTGTCTGGGTCTTGGGTCCTGGGTCTTGTCTGGGTCTTGGGTCTGGGTCTTGGTCTTGGGTCTTGTCTGGGTCCTGGGTCCTGGGTCTGGGTCTTGGGTCCTGGGTCTTGTCTGGGTCCTGGGTCTGGGTCTGGGTCTTGGGTCCTGGGTCTGGGTCTGGGTCTTGGTCTGGGTCTGGGTCCTGGGTCCTGGGTCTGGGTCTTGGGTCCTGGGTCTGGGGTCTGGGTCTTGGGTCCTGGGTCTTGGGTCTGGGTCTGGGTCTGGGTCTTGGTCTTGTCTGGGTCTTGGGTCCTGGTCTGGGTCTGGGTCTTGGGTCTTGGGTCCTGGGTCTGGGTCCTGGGTCTTGGGTCCTGGGTCTGGGTCTTGGGTCCTGGGTCTTGTCTGGGTCCTGGGTCTTGTCTGGGTCCTGGGTCTGGGTCCTGGGTCCTGGTTCTGGGTCCTGGGTCTTGGGCTGGGTCTTGTCTGGGTCTGGCCCTGGGTCTTGGGTCTTGGGCCTGGGTCTTGGGTCTGGGTCTTGGGTCCTGGGTCTTTGTCTTGGGTCCTGGTCTTGTCTGGGTCCTGGGTCTGGGTCCTGGTCTTGTCTGGGGTCCTGGGTCTTGGGTCTTGTCTGGGTCTTGGGTCCTGGGTCTTGGGTCCTGGGTCTTTGTCTTGTCTGGGTCCTGGGTCTTGGGGTCTGTCTGGGTCTTGGTCTGGGTCTTGGGTCCTGGGTCTTGGGTCAGGACCCAGACAAGACCAGGACCCAAGACAAAGTCCCAGGACCCAAGACCCAGACCCAAGACCCAGGCCCAAGACCCAAGACCCAGACCCAGACCCAGACAAGACCCAGACCCAGACCCAGGACCCAGACAAGACCCAGGACCAGTACCCAAGTACCCAGACCCAGGACCCAAGACCCAGACCCAGACCCAGGACCCAGACAAGACCCAGGACCCAAGACCCAGGACCCAAGACCCAGGACCCAGACCCAGACCCAAGACCAGGACCCAAGACCCAGACCCAGGACCAAAGACCCAGGACCCAGACCCAGGACCAGGACCCAGACCCAAGACCCAGGACCCAAGGACCCAGACCCAGGACCCAGACAAGACCCAAGACAAAGACCCAGGACCCAAGACCAGGACCCAAGACCCAGGACCCAAGACCCAGACAAGACCAGGACCCAGACCCAAGACCCAGGACCCAAGACCCAGACAAGACCCAGACCCAGGACCCAGGACCAGACAAGACCAACACCAAGACCCAGACCCAAGACCCAGGACCCAAGACCCAGGACCCAAGACCTAGACCCAGGACCCAAGACCCAGGACCCAGGACCCAAGACCCAGACCCAGACATGACCCAGACCCAGGACCCAGGACCCAAGACCCAGACCCAGGACCCAGGACCCAAGACCCAGACCCAGACCCAGACCCAGGACCCAGACCCAGGACCCAGGACCCAGGACCCAAGACCCAGACAAGACCCAAGACCCAGGACCCAGACAAGACCCAGGACCCAGACCCAGACCCAGGACCCAGACAAGACCAGGACCCAAGACAAAGACCCAGGACCCAAGACAAAGACCCAGGACCCAAGACCCAGACCCAAGACCCAGGCCCAAGACCCAAGACCCAGACCCAGACCCAGACAAGACCCAGACCCAGACCCAGGACCCAGACAAGACCCTGGACCCAAGACCCAGGACCCAAGACCCAGGACCCAGACCCAGACCCAAGACCCAGGACCCAAGACCCAGACCCAAGACCCAGACCCAGGACCCAAGACCCAGACCCAGGACCCAGACCCAGGACCCAGACAAGACCCAAGACCCAGGACCCAAGAACCAGACCCAGGACCCAGACAAGACCCAAGACAAAGACCCAGGACCCAAGACCCAGGACCCAAGACCCAGGACCCAAGACCCAGGACCCAAGACCAAGACCCAGACCCAAGACCCAGACCCAAGACCCAGGACCCAAGACCCAGACAAGACCAAGACCCAGACAAGACCCAGACCCAAGACCCAGACCCAGGACCCAGGACCAGACAAGACCAACACCAAGACCCAGACCCAAGACCCAGGACCCAAGACCCAGGACCCAAGACCCAGACCCAGGACCCAAGACCCAGGACCCAAGACCCAGACAAGACCCAGGACCCAAGACCCAGGACCCAAGACCCAGACCCAGGACCCAGGACCCAGACCCAGACCCAGGACCCAGACAAGACCCAGGACCCAAGACCCAGACCCAAGACCCAGGACCCAAGACCCAGACCCAGGACCCAAGACCCAGGACCCAAGACCCAGACCCAGGACCCAGACAAGACCCAGGACCCAAGACCCAGGACCCAAGACCCAGGACCCAAGACCCAGACCCAGGACCCAGGACCCAGACCCAGACCCAGGACCCAAGACCCAGACCCAAGACAAGACCCAGGACCCAAGACCCAGGACCCAAGACCCAGGACCCAGTACCCAAGACCCAGACCCAGGACCCAAGACCCAGACCCAGACCCAGGACCCAGACAAGACCCAGGACCCAAGACCCAGGACCCAAGACCCAGGACCCAGACCCAGACCCAAGACCCAGGACCCAAGACCCAGACCCAGGACCCAAGACCCAGGACCCAGACCCAGGACCCAGGACCCAGACCCAGGACCCAGACAAGACCCAAGACCCAGGACCCAAGACCCAGACCCAGACCCAGACAAGACCCAGACCCAGACCCAGGACCCAGACAAGACCCAGGACCCAGACCCAGGACCCAGACAAGACAAAGACCCAAGACCCAGACCCAGGACCCAGGACCCAGACCCAGGACCCAAGACCCAGACCCAGACCCAGGACCCAAGACCCAGACCCAGACCCAGGACCCAGACAAGACCCAGGACCCAAGACCCAGACCCAAGACCCAGGACCCAAGACCCAGACCCAGGACCCAAGACCCAGGACCCAAGACCCAGACCCAGGACCCAGACAAGACCCAGGACCCAAGACCCAGGACCCAAGACCCAGGACCCAAGACCCAGACCCAGGACCCAGGACCCAGACCCAGACCCAGGACCCAAGACCCAGACCCAAGACAAGACCCAGGACCCAAGACCCAGGACCCAAGACCCAGGACCCAGTACCCAAGACCCAGACCCAGGACCCAAGACCCAGACCCAGACCCAGGACCCAGACAGACAAGACCCAGGACCCAAGACCCAGGACCCAAGACCCAGGACCCAGACCCAGACCCAGGACCCAAGACCCAGACCCAGGACCCAAGACCCAGGACCCAGACCCAGGACCCAGGACCCAGACCCAGGACCCAGACAAGACCCAAGACCCAGGACCCAAGACCCAGACCCAGACCCAGACAAGACCCAGACCCAGACCCAGGACCCAGACAAGACCCAGGACCCAGACCCAGGACCCAGACAAGACAAAGACCCAAGACCCAGACCCAGGACCCAAGACCCAGACCCAGACCCAGGACCCAGACAAGACCCAGGACCCAGGACCCAGACCCAGGACCCAAGACCCAGGACCCAAGACCCAGACAAGACCAAGACCCAGACCCAAGACCCAGGACCCAAGACCCAGACAAGACCAAGACCAAGACCCAGACAAGACCCAGACCCAGGACCCAAGACCCAGACCCAGGACCCAGGACCAGACAAGACCAACACCAAGACCCAGACCCAAGACCCAGGACCCAAGACCCAGACCCAGGACCCAAGACCCAGGACCCAAGACCCAGACCCAGGACCCAGACAAGACCCAGGACCCAAGACCCAGGACCCAAGACCCAGACCCAGGACCCAGGACCCAGACCCAGACCCAGGACCCAAGACCCAGAACCAGACCCAGACCCAGGACCCAAGACCCAGACCCAGACCCAGGACCCAAGACCCAAGACCAAGACCCAGACCCAGGACCCAAGACCCAGACCCAGACCCAGACATGACCCAGACCCAGGACCCAAGACCCAGGACCCAAGACCCAGGACCCAGACCCAAGACCCAGGACCCAAGACCCAGACCCAGGACCCAAGGCCCAGACCCAGGACCCAGAAAAGACCCAGGACCCAAGACCCAGGACCCAAGACCCAGGACCAAGGACCCAGACCCAGACCCAAGACCCAGGACCCAAGACCCAGACCCAGGACCCAAGACCCAAGACCCAGACCCAGAACCCAAGACCCAGACCCAGACCCAGGACCCAGACAAGACCCAGACCAGACCAAGACCAAGACCAGACCAAGAACAAGAACAAGAACAAGAACAAGACCAAGTCCCAGACCAAGAACAAGACCAAGAGCAGACGGCAGGGTAGCCTAGTGGTTAGAGCACTGGACTAGTAACCGAAAGGTTGCAAGTTCAAACCCCTGAGCTGACAAGGTACAAATCTGTCATTCTGCCCCTGAACAGGCAGTTGACCCACAGTTGACCAGGACCCAGGACACCAGACCCAGGACCCAGACCCAGACCCAGGACCCAGACAAGACCCAAGACCCAGACAAGACCCAGGACCAGACAAGACCAAGACCCAGACCCAAGACCCAGGACCCAGACCCAGACAAGACCCAGGACCCAAGACCCAGGAACTAAGACCCAGGAACCAGACAAGACCCAAGACCAAGACCAATTACTAGTCCAGCGCTCTAACCACTAGGCTACCCTTCCGCCTGGTTTTGGTCTTGTTCTTGGTCTTAGTCTGGGTCTTGGTCTTGGTCTGGGTCATGGGTTCGATCCCCGTACTGGCTAATATGTACATTTTGAGTGTCAAAATTGTGAGTCACATGCATGTAAATTGTCAATGGTGCCACATAATTAAGTTTAGTGAATTGCAGAAATATCTCAGTTGGGAGAGCGTTAGACTGAAGATCTAATGGTCTCTGGTTCAATCCCGGTTTTTGGCATTTGTATTTGTTCTTTCTTTATGCTCTGGCTTCAAGGAAACTATCCTCAGCTTTGTTGTGGTCCTCAATGGTGTGTGCCACGCTGCTCCTCGGAAAGTAAGTAATGTCTTGCTTTTTCATCTGACATTTTGACATCAGTGTGACAGGAAAGTTGCTAGTCATTGTTACATGACAGTAGGTTGTCGTAAGACAAGGCTGCATGAAGTGTGAACTGGAGCTTTCTTGGATCCACAAATAAATGTGTTTTTGGGGAATGCGGGCATCGATCCCAATACCTATAGCATGCTACCAATTGATCAAATTCCCCAGCTGTTTGGAATTTCTGCAAGAAGCAACCAAGAGTGTCCAGTCTTGTCAGGCTATGCTCTTGGTTGACTTGTTAGTTTACGTGCCAGCACTTGCAGAGGCTCAGTGCATCTCAACAATTGCACCCAAAAGCTAGTGGCCGGTTAGCTCAGTTGGTTAGAGTCTGATGCTAGTAATGCAAAGGTCATGGGTTCGATCCCCGTACTGGCTAATATGTACATTTTGAGTGTCAAAATTGTGAGTCACATGCATGTAAATTGTCAATGGTGCCACATAATTAAGTTAAGTGCATTGCTGAAATTGCTCAGTTGGGAGAGCGTTAGACTGAAGATTTAAAAGTCCCTGGTTCAATCCAGGTTTTCGGGATTTGTATTGGTTCTTTCTTTATGCTCTGGCTTCAAGGAAACTATCCACAGCTTTCTTTGTGGATCTCAATGGTGTGTGTCACGCTGCTCCTTTGAAAGTAAGTAATGCTTTGCTTTTTCATCTGACATTTTGACATCAGTGTGACAGGAAAGTTGCTTGTCATTGTGACATGACAGTAGGTTGTCGTAAGACAAGGCTGCATGAAGTGCGAACTTGAGCTTTCTTGGATCCACAAAAAAATGTGTTTTTGGGGAATGCGGGCATCGATCCCAATACCTATAGCATGCTAACAATTGATCAAATTCCCCAGCTGTTTGGAATTTCTGCAAGAAGCAACCAAGAGTGTCCAGTCTTGTCAGGCTATGCTCTTGGTTGACTTGTTAGTTTATGTGCCAGCACTTGCAGAGGCTCAGTGCATCTCAACAATTGCACCCAATAGCTAGTGGCCGGTTAGCTCAGTTGGTTAGAGTCTGATGCTAGTAATGCAAAGGTCATGGTTTCGATCCCCGTACTGGCTAATATGTACATTTTGAGTGTCAAAATTGTGAGTCACATGCATGTAAATTGTCAATGGTGCCACATAATTAAGTTTAGTGAATTGCAGAAATATCTCAGTTGGGAGAGCGTTAGACTGAAAATTTAAAAGTCCCTGGTTCGATCCCGGTTTTCGGGATTTGTATTTGTTCTTTCTTTATGCTCTGGCTTCAAGGAAACTATCCACAGCTTTGTTTGTGGATCTCAATGGTGTGTGTCACGCTGCTCCTCTGAAAGTAAGTAATGCTTTGCTTTTTCATCTGACATTTTGACATCAGTGTGACAGGAAAGTTGCTTGTCATTGTGACATGACAGTAGGTTGTCGTAAGACAAGGCTGCATGAAGTGTGAACTGAAGATTTCTTGGATCCACCAAAAAAATGTGTTTTTGGGGAATGCGGGCATCGACCCCAATACCTATAGCATGCTACCAATTGATCAAATTCCCCAGCTGTTTGGAATTTCCGCAAGAAGCAACCAAGAGTGTCCAGTCTTGTCAGGCAATGCTCTTGGTTGACTTGTTAGTTTACGCGCCAGCACTTGCAGAGGCTTGGTGCATCTCAACAATTGCGTGCAATAGCTAGTGAGCGGTTAGCTCAGTAGGTTAGAGTGTGGTGCTAATAATGCCAAGGTCATGGATTCGATCCCCGTACTGGCTAATATGTAGATTTTGAGTGTCAAAATTCTGAGTCACATGCATGTAAATTGTCAATGGTGCCTGGCGCGTAAACTAACAAGTCAACCAAGAGCATAGCCTGACAAGACTGGACACTCTTGGTTGCTTCTTGCGGAAATTCCAAACTGCTGGGGAATTAGGTCAAATGCTTTGCATGCGTGAGGTAGTGGGATCGATGCCCGCATTCTCCAAAAGCACATTGTTTTATGGATCCAAGAAAACTGTAGTTCACACTTCATGCAGCTTTGTCTTACGACAACCTACTGTCATGTAACAATGACAAGCAACTTTCCTGTCACACTGATGTCAAAATGTCTTGGTGTGGTCTGAGTCTTGGGTCTTTTGTTTGGTGGGTCTTTTGTTTGGTGGATCTTTTGTTTGGTTTGGTGGGTCTTTTGTTTTGTTTGGTGGATCTTTTGTTTGTTGGTCTTTTGTTTGGTGGGTCTTTTGTTTGACCCAGACAAGTCCCAGACACCAAGACCTTGTCAGCTTGGGGGATTGAACTTGCAACCTTTCAATTACTAGTCCAGCGCTCTAACCACTAGGCTACCCTTCCGCCTGGTTTTGGTCTTGGTCTTGTCTTGTCTTGGTCTTGTTCTTGGTCTGGTCTTGTTCTTGGTCTTAGTCTGGGTCTTGGTCTTGGTCTGGGTCATGGGTTCGATCCCCGTACTGGCTAATATGTACATTTTGAGTGTCAAAATTGTGAGTCACATGCATGTAAATTGTCAATGGTGCCACATAATTAAGTTTAGTGAATTGCAGAAATATCTCAGTTGGGAGAGTGTTAGACTGAAGATCTAATGGTCTCTGGTTCAATCCCGGTTTTTGGCATTTGTTTTTGTTCTTTCTATATGCTCTGGCTTCAAGGAAACTATCCCCAGCTTTGTTGTGGTCCTCAATGGTGTGTGTCACACTGCTCCTCGGAAAGTAAGTAATGTCTTGCTTTTTCATCTGACATTTTGACATCAGTGTGACAGGAAAGTTGCTAGTCATTGTTACATGACAGTAGGTTGTCGTAAGACAAGGCTGCATGAAGTGTGAACTGGAGCTTTCTTGGATGCACAAAAAAAATTGTTTTTGGGGAATGCGGGCATCGATCCCAATACCTATAGCATGCTACCAATTGATCAAATTCCCCAGCTGTTTGGAATTTCTGCAAGAAGCAACCAAGAGTGTCCAGTCTTGTCAGGCTATGCTCTTGGTTGACTTGTTAGTTTACGTGCCAGCACTTGCAGAGGCTCAGTGCATCTCAACAATTGCACCCAATAGCTAGTGGCCGGTTAGCTCAGTTGGTTAGAGTCTGATGCTAGTAATGCAAAGGTCATGGGTTCGATCCCTGTACTGGCTAATATGTACATTTTGAGTGTCAAAATTGTGAGTCACATGCATGTAAATTGTCAATGGTGCCACATAATTAAGTTAAGTGCATTGCTGAAATTGCTCAGTTGGGAGAGCGTTAGACTGAAGATTTAAAAGTCCCTGGTTCGATCCTGGTTTTCGGGATTTGTATTTGTTCTTTCTTTATGCTCTGGCTTCAAGGAAACTATCCACAGCTTTGTTTGTGGATCTCAATGGTGTGTGTCACGCTGCTCCTCTGAAAGTAAGTAATGCTTTGCTTTTTCATCTGACATTTTGACATCAGTGTGACAGGAAAGTTGCTTGTCATTGTGACATGACAGTAGGTTGTCGTAAGACAAGGCTGCATGAAGTGTGAACTGAAGATTTCTTGGATCCACCAAAAAAATGTGTTTTTGGGGAATGCGGGCATCGACCCCAATACCTATAGCATGCTACCAATTGATCAAATTCCCCAGCTGTTTGGAATTTCCGCAAGAAGCAACCAAGAGTGTCCAGTCTTGTCAGGCAATGCTCTTGGTTGACTTGTTAGTTTACGCGCCAGCACTTGCAGAGGCTTGGTGCATCTCAACAATTGCGTGCAATAGCTAGTGAGCGGTTAGCTCAGTAGGTTAGAGTGTGGTGCTAATAATGCCAAGGTCATGGATTCGATCCCCGTACTGGCTAATATGTAGATTTTGAGTGTCAAAATTCTGAGTCACATGCATGTAAATTGTCAATGGTGCCTGGCGCGTAAACTAACAAGTCAACCAAGAGCATAGCCTGACAAGACTGGACACTCTTGGTTGCTTCTTGCGGAAATTCCAAACTGCTGGGGAATTAGGTCAAATGCTTTGCATGCGTGAGGTAGTGGGATCGATGCCCGCATTCTCCAAAAGCACATTGTTTTATGGATCCAAGAAAACTGTAGTTCACACTTCATGCAGCTTTGTCTTACGACAACCTACTGTCATGTAACAATGACAAGCAACTTTCCTGTCACACTGATGTCAAAATGTCTTGGTGTGGTCTGAGTCTTGGGTCTTTTGTTTGGTGGGTCTTTTGTTTGGTGGGTCTTTTGTTTGGTGGATCTTTGTTTGGTGGGTCTTTGGTTTGGTGGGTCTTTTGTTTGGTGGGTCTTTTGTTTGGTGGGTCTTTTGTTTGGTTTGGTGGGTCTTTTGTTTTGTTGGTCTTTTGTTTGATGGGTCTTTTGTTTGGTGGGTCTTTTGTTTGACCCAGACAAGTCCCAGACACCAAGACCTTGTCAGCTTGGGGGATTGAACTTGCAACCTTTCAATTACTAGTCCAGCGCTCTAACCACTAGGCTACCCTTCCGCCTGGTTTTGGTCTTGGTCTTGTCTTGCCTTGGTCTTGTTCTTGGTCTGGTCTTGTTCTTGGTCTTAGTCTGGGTCTTGGTCTTGGTCTGGGTCATGGGTTCGATCCCCGTACTGGCTAATATGTACATTTTGAGTGTCAAAATTGTGAGTCACATGCATGTAAATTGTCAATGGTGCCACATAATTAAGTTTAGTGAATTGCAGAAATATCTCAGTTGGGAGAGTGTTAGACTGAAGATCTAATGGTCTCTGGTTCAATCCCGGTTTTTGGCATTTGTTTTTGTTCTTTCTATATGCTCTGGCTTCAAGGAAACTATCCCCAGCTTTGTTGTGGTCCTCAATGGTGTGTGTCACACTGCTCCTCGGAAAGTAAGTAATGTCTTGCTTTTTCATCTGACATTTTGACATCAGTGTGACAGGAAAGTTGCTAGTCATTGTTACATGACAGTAGGTTGTCGTAAGACAAGGCTGCATGAAGTGTGAACTGGAGCTTTCTTGGATGCACAAAAAAAATTGTTTTTGGGGAATGCGGGCATCGATCCCAATACCTATAGCATGCTACCAATTGATCAAATTCCCCAGCTGTTTGGAATTTCTGCAAGAAGCAACCAAGAGTGTCCAGTCTTGTCAGGCTATGCTCTTGGTTGACTTGTTAGTTTACGTGCCAGCACTTGCAGAGGCTCAGTGCATCTCAACAATTGCACCCAATAGCTAGTGGCCGGTTAGCTCAGTTGGTTAGAGTCTGATGCTAGTAATGCAAAGGTCATGGGTTCGATCCCTGTACTGGCTAATATGTACATTTTGAGTGTCAAAATTGTGAGTCACATGCATGTAAATTGTCAATGGTGCCACATAATTAAGTTAAGTGCATTGCTGAAATTGCTCAGTTGGGAGAGCGTTATACTGAAGATTTAAAAGTCCCTGGTTCGATCCAGGTTTTCGGGATTTGTATTTGTTCTTTCTTTATGCTCTGGCTTCAAGGAAACTATCCACAGCTTTCTTTGTGGATCTCAATGGTGTGTGTCACGCTGCTCCTTTGAAAGTAAGTAATGCTTTGCTTTTTCATCTGACATTTTGACATCAGTGTGACAGGAAAGTTGCTTGTCATTGTGACATGACAGTAGGTTGTCGTAAGACAAGGCTGCATGAAGTGCGAACTTGAGCTTTCTTGGATCCACAAAAAAATGTGTTTTTGGGGAATGCGGGCATCGATCCCAATACCTATAGCATGCTAACAATTGATCAAATTCCCCAGCTGTTTGGAATTTCTGCAAGAAGCAACCAAGAGTGTCCAGTCTTGTCAGGCTATGCTCTTGGTTGACTTGTTAGTTTATGTGCCAGCACTTGCAGAGGCTCAGTGCATCTCAACAATTGCACCCAATAGCTAGTGGCCGGTTAGCTCAGTTGGTTAGAGTCTGATGCTAGTAATGCAAAGGTCATGGTTTCGATCCCCGTACTGGCTAATATGTACATTTTGAGTGTCAAAATTGTGAGTCACATGCATGTAAATTGTCAATGGTGCCACATAATTAAGTTTAGTGAATTGCAGAAATATCTCAGTTGGGAGAGCGTTAGACTGAAAATTTAAAAGTCCCTGGTTCGATCCTGGTTTTCGGGATTTGTATTTGTTCTTTCTTTATGCTCTGGCTTCAAGGAAACTATCCACAGCTTTGTTTGTGGATCTCAATGGTGTGTGTCACGCTGCTCCTCTGAAAGTAAGTAATGCTTTGCTTTTTCATCTGACATTTTGACATCAGTGTGACAGGAAAGTTGCTTGTCATTGTGACATGACAGTAGGTTGTCGTAAGACAAGGCTGCATGAAGTGTGAACTGAAGATTTCTTGGATCCACCAAAAAAATGTGTTTTTGGGGAATGCGGGCATCGACCCCAATACCTATAGCATGCTACCAATTGATCAAATTCCCCAGCTGTTTGGAATTTCCGCAAGAAGCAACCAAGAGTGTCCAGTCTTGTCAGGCAATGCTCTTGGTTGACTTGTTAGTTTACGCGCCAGCACTTGCAGAGGCTTGGTGCATCTCAACAATTGCGTGCAATAGCTAGTGAGCGGTTAGCTCAGTAGGTTAGAGTGTGGTGCTAATAATGCCAAGGTCATGGATTCGATCCCCGTACTGGCTAATATGTAGATTTTGAGTGTCAAAATTCTGAGTCACATGCATGTAAATTGTCAATGGTGCCTGGCGCGTAAACTAACAAGTCAACCAAGAGCATAGCCTGACAAGACTGGACACTCTTGGTTGCTTCTTGCGGAAATTCCAAACTGCTGGGGAATTAGGTCAAATGCTTTGCATGCGTGAGGTAGTGGGATCGATGCCCGCATTCTCCAAAAGCACATTGTTTTATGGATCCAAGAAAACTGTAGTTCACACTTCATGCAGCTTTGTCTTACGACAACCTACTGTCATGTAACAATGACAAGCAACTTTCCTGTCACACTGATGTCAAAATGTCTTGGTGTGGTCTGAGTCTTGGGTCTTTTGTTTGGTGGGTCTTTTGTTTGGTGGGTCTTTTGTTTGGTGGATCTTTTGTTTGGTGGGTCTTTGTTTGGTGGGTCTTTTGTTTGGTTTGGTGGGTCTTTTGTTTTGTTGGTCTTTGTTTGATGGGTCTTTTGTTTGGTGGGTCTTTTGTTTGACCCAGACAAGTCCCAGACACCAAGACCTTGTCAGCTTGGGGGATTGAACTTGCAACCTTTCAATTACTAGTCCAGCGCTCTAACCACTAGGCTACCCTTCCGCCTGGTTTTGGTCTTGGTCTTGTCTTGCCTTGGTCTTGTTCTTGGTCTGGTCTTGTTCTTGGTCTTAGTCTGGGTCTTGGTCTTGGTCTGGGTCATGGGTTCGATCCCCGTACTGGCTAATATGTACATTTTGAGTGTCAAAATTGTGAGTCACATGCATGTAAATTGTCAATGGTGCCACATAATTAAGTTTAGTGAATTGCAGAAATATCTCAGTTGGGAGAGTGTTAGACTGAAGATCTAATGGTCTCTGGTTCAATCCCGGTTTTTGGCATTTGTTTTTGTTCTTTCTATATGCTCTGGCTTCAAGGAAACTATCCCCAGCTTTGTTGTGGTCCTCAATGGTGTGTGTCACACTGCTCCTCGGAAAGTAAGTAATGTCTTGCTTTTTCATCTGACATTTTGACATCAGTGTGACAGGAAAGTTGCTAGTCATTGTTACATGACAGTAGGTTGTCGTAAGACAAGGCTGCATGAAGTGTGAACTGGAGCTTTCTTGGATGCACAAAAAAAATTGTTTTTGGGGAATGCGGGCATCGATCCCAATACCTATAGCATGCTACCAATTGATCAAATTCCCCAGCTGTTTGGAATTTCTGCAAGAAGCAACCAAGAGTGTCCAGTCTTGTCAGGCTATGCTCTTGGTTGACTTGTTAGTTTACGTGCCAGCACTTGCAGAGGCTCAGTGCATCTCAACAATTGCACCCAATAGCTAGTGGCCGGTTAGCTCAGTTGGTTAGAGTCTGATGCTAGTAATGCAAAGGTCATGGGTTCGATCCCTGTACTGGCTAATATGTACATTTTGAGTGTCAAAATTGTGAGTCACATGCATGTAAATTGTCAATGGTGCCACATAATTAAGTTAAGTGCATTGCTGAAATTGCTCAGTTGGGAGAGCGTTATACTGAAGATTTAAAAGTCCCTGGTTCGATCCAGGTTTTCGGGATTTGTATTTGTTCTTTCTTTATGCTCTGGCTTCAAGGAAACTATCCACAGCTTTCTTTGTGGATCTCAATGGTGTGTGTCACGCTGCTCCTTTGAAAGTAAGTAATGCTTTGCTTTTTCATCTGACATTTTGACATCAGTGTGACAGGAAAGTTGCTTGTCATTGTGACATGACAGTAGGTTGTCGTAAGACAAGGCTGCATGAAGTGCGAACTTGAGCTTTCTTGGATCCACAAAAAAATGTGTTTTTGGGGAATGCGGGCATCGATCCCAATACCTATAGCATGCTAACAATTGATCAAATTCCCCAGCTGTTTGGAATTTCTGCAAGAAGCAACCAAGAGTGTCCAGTCTTGTCAGGCTATGCTCTTGGTTGACTTGTTAGTTTATGTGCCAGCACTTGCAGAGGCTCAGTGCATCTCAACAATTGCACCCAATAGCTAGTGGCCGGTTAGCTCAGTTGGTTAGAGTCTGATGCTAGTAATGCAAAGGTCATGGTTTCGATCCCCGTACTGGCTAATATGTACATTTTGAGTGTCAAAATTGTGAGTCACATGCATGTAAATTGTCAATGGTGCCACATAATTAAGTTTAGTGAATTGCAGAAATATCTCAGTTGGGAGAGCGTTAGACTGAAAATTTAAAAGTCCCTGGTTCGATCCTGGTTTTCGGGATTTGTATTTGTTCTTTCTTTATGCTCTGGCTTCAAGGAAACTATCCACAGCTTTGTTTGTGGATCTCAATGGTGTGTGTCACGCTGCTCCTCTGAAAGTAAGTAATGCTTTGCTTTTTCATCTGACATTTTGACATCAGTGTGACAGGAAAGTTGCTTGTCATTGTGACATGACAGTAGGTTGTCCGTAAGACAAGGCTGCATGAAGTGTGAACTGAAGCTTTCTTGGATCCACCAAAAAAATGTGTTTTTGGGGAATGCGGGCATCGATCCCAATACCTATAGCATGCTACCAATTGATCAAATTCCCCAGCTGTTTGGAATTTCCGCAAGAAGCAACCAAGAGTGTCCAGTCTTGTCAGGCTATGCTCTTGGTTGACTTGTTAGTTTACGTGCCAGCACTTGCAGAGGCTCAGTGCATCTCAACAATTGCACCCAATAGCTAGTGGCCGGTTAGCTCAGTTGGTTAGAGTCTGATGCTAGTAAATGCAAAGGTCATGGGTTCGATACCTGTACTGGCTAATATGTACATTTTGAGTGTCAAAATTGTGAGTCACATGCATGTAAATTGTCAATGGTGCCACATAATTAAGTTAAGTGCATTGCTGAAATTGCTCAGTTGGGAGAGCGTTAGACTGAAGATTTAAAAGTCCCTGGTTCAGATCCAGGTTTTCGGGATTTGTATTGGTTCTTCTTTATGCTCTGGCTTCAAGGAAACTATCCACAGCTTTCTTTGTGGATCTCAATGGGTGTGTGTCACGCTGCTCCTTTGAAAGTAAGTAATGCTTTGCTTTTTTCATCTGACATTTTGACATCAGTGTGACAGGAAAGTTGCTTGTCATTGTGACATGACAGTAGGTTGTCGTAAGACAAGGCTGCATGAAGTGCGAACTTGAGCTTTCCTTGGATCCACAAAAAAATGTTGTTTTTGGGGAATGCGGGCATCGATCCCAATACCTATAGCATGCTAACAACTGATCAAATTCCCAGATGTTTGGAATTTCTGCAAGAAGCAACCAAGAGTGTCCAGTCTTGTCAGGCTATGCTCTTGGTTGACTTGTTAGTTTATGTGCCAGCACTTGCAGAGGCCTCAGTGCATCTCAACAATTGCACCCAATAGCTAGTGGCCGGTTTAGCTCAGTTGGTTAGAGTCTGATGCTAGTAATGCAAAGGTCATGGTTTTCGATCCCCGTACTGGCTAATATGTACATTTTGAGTGTCAAAATTGTGAGTCACATGCATGTAAATTGTCAATGGTGCCACATAATTAAGTTTAGTGAATTGCAGAAATTATCTCAGTTGGGAGAGCGTTAGACTGAAAATTTAAAAGTCCCTGGTTCGATCCTGGTTTTCGGGATTTTGTATTTGTTCTTTCTTTATGCTCTGGCTTCAAGGAAACTATCCACAGCTTTGTTGTGGATCTCAATGGTGTGTGTCACGCTGCTCCTCTGAAAGTAAGTAATGCTTTGCTTTTCATCTGACATTTTGACATCAGTGTGACAGGAAAGTTGCTTGTCATTGTGACATGACAGTAGGTTGTCGTAAGACAGGCTGCATGAAGTGATGAACTGAAGATTTCTTGGATCCACCAAAAAAATGTGTTTTTGGGGAATGCGGGCATCGACCCCAATACCCTATAGCATGCTACCAATTGATCAAATTCCCCAGCTGTTTGGAATTTCCGCAAGAAGCAACCAAGAGTGTCCAGTCTTGTCAGGCAATGCTCTGGTTGACTTGTTAGTTTACGCGCCAGCACTTGCAGAGGCTTGGTGCATCTCAACAATTGCGTGCAATAGCTAGTGAGCGGTTAGCTCAGTAGGTTTAGAGTGTGGTTGCTAATAATGCCAAGGTCATGGATTCGATCCCCGTACTGGCTAATATGTAGATTTTGAGTGTCAAAATTCTGAGTCACATGCATGTAATTGTCAATGGTGCCTGGCGCGTAAACTAACAAGTCAACCAAGAGCATAGCCTGACAAGACTGGACACTCTTGGTTGCTTCTTGCGGAGGAATTCCCAACTGTGGGGAATTAGGTCAAATGCTTTGCATGCGGATGGTGTGGATCGATGCCCGCATTCTCCAAAAGCACTTGTTTATGGATCAAAGAAAACTGTAGTTCACACACTTCATGCAGCTTGTCTTACGACAACCTACTGTCATGTAACAATGACAAGCAACTTTCCTGTCACACTGATGTCAAAATGTCTTGGTGTGGTCTGAGTCTTGGGTCTTTTGTTTGGTGGGTATTTTGTTTGGTGGTGGATCTTTTGTTTGGTGGGTCTTTGTTTGGTGGGTCTTTTGTTGGTTTGGTGGGTCTTTTGTTTGTTGGTCTTTTGTTTGGTGGGTCTTTGTTTGACCCAGACAAGTCCCAGACACCAAGACCTTGTCAGCTTGGGGGATTGAACTTGCAACCTTCAATTACTAGTCCAGCGCTCTAACCACTAGGTACCCTTCGCCTGGTTTGGGTCTTGGTCTTGTCTTGTCTTGGTCTTGTTCTTCGTCTGGTTTTGTCTTGGTCTTAGTCTGGGTCTTGGTCTTGGTCTGGTCATGGGTTCGATCCCCGTACGGCTAATATGTACATTTGAGTGTCAAAATTGTGAGGTCACATGCATGTAAATTTGTCAATGGTGCCACATAATTTAAGTTTAGTGAATTGCAGAAATATCTCAGTTGGGAGAGTGTAGACTGAAGATCTAATGGTCTCTGGTTCAATCCGGTTTTTGGCATTGTTTTTGTTCTTTCTATATGCTCTGGCTTCAAGGAAACTATCCCCAGCTTTGTTGTGGTCCTCAATGGTGTGTGTCACACTGCTCCTCGGAAAGTAAGTAATGTCTTGCTTTTTTCATCTGACATTTTGACATCAGTGTGACAGGAAAGTTTGCTAGTCATTTGTTACATGACAGTAGGTTGTCGTCTATAAGACAAGGCTGCTATGATAGTGTGAACTGGAGCTTTCTTGGATGACACAAAAAAATTGTTTTTGGGAATGCGGGCATCGATCCCCAATACCTTCTAAGCACTGCTACCAATTGATCAAATTCCCCAGGCTGTTTTGGAATTTCGCAAGAAGCAACCAAGAGTGTCCAGTCTTGTCAGGCTATGCTCTTGGTTGACTTGTTAGTTACGTGCCAGCACTTGCAGAGGATCAGTGCATCTCAAACAATTGCACCCTAATAGCTAGTGGCTGGTTAGCTCAGTTGGTTAGAGTCTGCTGCTAGTACTGCAACTGGTCACTCGGGTTCGATCCCTGTACTGCGCTAATTTTGTACATCTTTGAGTGTCAAAATTGTGAGTCGACATGCATGTAAATTGTCAATGGTGCCAAATAATTAAGTTAAGTGCATTGCTGAAATTGCTCAGTTGGGAGAGCGTTATACTGAAGATTTAAAAGTCCCTGGTTCGATCAGGGTTTCGGATTTGTATTTGTTCTTTCTTTATGCTCTGGCTTCAGGAGGAAAACTATCCACAGCTTTCTTTGTGGATCTCAATGTGGTGTCACGTGGGTCCTGCTCCTTTGAAAGTAAGTAATGCTTTGCGTTTTCATCTGACATTTTGACATCAGTGTGACAGGAAAGTTGCTTGTCATTGTGACATGACAGTAGGGTGTCGTAAGACAGGCTGCATGAAGTGCGAACTTGAGCTTCTTGGATCCACAAAAAAAAATGTGTGTGTTTTGGGGAGCGCGGGCATCGATCCCAATACCTATAGCATGCTAACAATTGATCAAATTCCCCAGCTGTTTGGAATTTCTGCAAGAAGCAACCAAGAGTGTCCAGTTTGTCAGGCTATGCTGTGGTTGACTTGTTCGTTTATGTGCCAGCACTTGCAGAGGCTCAGTGCATCTCAACAATGCACCCAATAGCTGTGGCGGTTAGCTCAGTTGGTTAGAGTCTGATTG
>NW_022264959.1:0-20428 GCF_002021735.2 Oncorhynchus kisutch | reverse complement strand
GAACTCCATGACAGTGTGGGTGAACTCCATGACAGTGGAGTGTGAACTCCATGACAGTGAGGTGAACTCCATGACGGTCTGGTTAGAACTCCATGACAGTGTGGTGAACTCAATGACAGTGTGGTGAACTCCATGACAGTGTGGTGAACTCCATGACAGTGTGGTGAACTCCATGACAGTGTGGTGAACTCCATAACAGTTGTGGTAGAACTCCATGACAGTGTGAAAAAACTCCATGACAGTGAGTGAACTCCATGACAGTGTGGTAAACTCCATGACAGTGTGGTGAACTCCATGACAGTGTGGTGAACTCCATGACAGTGGGTTGAACTCCATGACAGTGGTGGAACTCCATGACAGTTTGGTGAACCCCATGACAGTGAGGTGAACTCCATGACAGTGAGGTGAACTCCATGACAGTGAGGTGAACTCCATGACAGTGAGGTGAACTCCATGACGGTAGTGTGTTGAACTACATGACAGTGTGGTAGAACTCCATACAGTGAGGTGAACTCCATGACAGTGAGGTGAACTCCATGACAGTGAGGTGAACTCCATGACAGTGAGGTGAACTCCATGACAGTGTGGTGAACTGTGTGAGGTGAACTCCATGACGGTGTAGAACTCCATGACAGTGAGGTGAACTCCATGACAGTGAGGTGAACTCCATGACAGTGAGGTGAACTCCATGACAGTGAGGTGAACTCCATGACAGTGAGGTGAAACTCCATGACAGTGTGGTAGAACTCCATGACAGTGAGGTGAACTCCATGACAGTGTGGTAGGGAACTCCATGACAGTGTGGTGAACTCCATGACAGTGTGGTAGAACTCCATGACGGTGTGGTAGAACTCCATGACAGGGAGGTGAACTCCATGACAGTGAGGTGAACTCCATGACAGTGTGGTAACTCCATGACAGTTGGTGAACTCCATGACAGTGAGGTAGAACTCCATGACAGTGAGGTGAACTCCATGACAGTGTGTGAACTCCATGACAGTTAGGTGAACTCCATGACAGTGAGGTGAACTCCATGACAGTGAGGTGAACTCCATGACAGTTGGTGAACTCCATGACAGTGGTGAACTCCATGACAGTTAGGTGAACTTCATGACAGTGAGGTAGAACTCCATGACAGTGAGTGAACTCCATGACAGTGAGGTGAACTCCATGACAACAGTCCATGACAGTGTGGTAGAACTCCATGACAGTTAGGTGAACTCCATGACAGTGAGTGAACTCCATGACAGTGAGGTGAACTCCATGACAGTGAGGTGAACTCCATGACAGTGTGGTAGAACTCCATGACAGTGAGGTGAACTCCATGACAGTGAGGTGAACTCCATGACAGTGAGGTGAACTCCATGACAGTGAGGTGAACTCCATGACAGTGAGGTGAACTCCATGACAGTGTGGTAGAACTCCATGACAGTGAGGTGAACTCCATGACAGTGAGGTGAACTCCATGACAGTGTGTGAACTCCATGACAGTGAGGTGAACTCCATG
Organism: Oncorhynchus kisutch; assembly: GCF_002021735.2. Classification (NCBI taxonomy): domain Eukaryota; kingdom Metazoa; phylum Chordata; class Actinopteri; order Salmoniformes; family Salmonidae; genus Oncorhynchus; species Oncorhynchus kisutch. The sequence continues at coordinate 18,921 of NW_022264959.1, read as the reverse complement.
ACAGTGAGGTGAACTCCATGACGGTGTTGTAGAACTCCATGACAGTGTGGTAGAACTCCATGACAGTGAGGTGAACTCCATGACAGTGAGGTGAACTCCATGACAGTGAGGTGAACTCCATGACAGTGAGGTGAACTCCATGACAGTGAGGTGAACTCCATGACAGTGTGAGGTAGAACTCCATGACAGTGAGGTGAACTCCATGACAGTGTGGTGAACTCCATGACAGTGAGGTGAACTCCATGACAGTGTGAGGTGAACTCCATGACGGGTGTGGTAGAACTCCATGACAGTGAGGTGAACTCCATGACAGTGTGGTGGAACTCCATGACAGTTTGGTGAACTCCATGACAGTGAGGTGAACTCCATGACAGTGAGGTGAACTCCATGACAGTGTGGTAGAACTCCATGACAGTTAGGTGAACTCCATGACAGTGGGGTGAACTCCATGACAGTGAGGTGAACTCCATGACAGTTAGGTGAACTCCATGACAGTGTGGTAGAACTCCATGACAGTTAGGTTGAACTTCATGACAGTGAGGTAGAACTCCATGACGTGAGGTGAACTCCATGACAGTGAGGTGAACTCCATGACAGTGAGGTAGAACTCCATGACAGTTAGGTGAACTCCATGAGAGTGAGGTGAACTCCATGACAGTGAGGTGAACTACATGACAGTGAGGTAGAACTCCATGACAGTTAGGTGAACTCCATGACAGTGAGGTGAACTCCATGACAGTTAGGGTGAACTCCATGGACAGTGAGGTGACCTCCATGAAAGTGTGTTTAAAACGCCATGACAGTCAGGTGAACTCCCTTACAGTGGGGTGAACTCCGTGACAGTGAGGTGAACTCCATGACAGTTAGGTGAATCCATGACAGTGAGGTGAACTCCATGACAGTGTGGTAGAACTCCATGACAGTTAGGTGAACTCCATGACAGTGGGGTGACCTCCATGATAGTTGGGGTGAACTACATGACAGTTGAGGTGAACTCCATGACAGTGTGGTGGAACGCCATGACAGTTTGGTGAACTCCATGACAGTGAGGTGAACTCCATGACAGTGAGGTGAACTCCATGACAGTGTGGTAGAACTCCCATGACAGTTAGGTGAACTCCATGACAGTGGGGTGAACTCCATGACGTGAGGTGACTCCATGACAGTTAGGTGAACTCCATGACAGGTGGTAGAACTCCATGACAGTTAGGTGAACTTCATGACAGTGAGGTAGAACTCCATGACAGTGAGGTGAACTCCATGACAGTGAGGTGAACTCATGACAGTGAGGTAGAACTCCATGACAGTTAGGTGAACTCCATGAGAGTGAGGTGAACTCCATGACAGTGAGGTGAACTCCATGCAGTGAGTTAGAACTCCATGACAGTTAGGTGAACTCCATGAGAGTGAGGTGAACCCTCCATGGACAGTGGAGGCTGAACTACATGACAGTGAGGTTTAGAACTCCATGACAGTGAGGTGAACTCCATGACAGTTAGTGAACTCCATGACAGTGAGGATGACCTCCATGAAAGTGTGGTAAAAACTTCCATGACAGTCCCAGGTGCAACCTCCATTACAAAAGGGTGGGCGTGAACTCCATGGACAGGGAGGTGAACTCCATGACCAGCTTTAAGGTGGGAAACCCTCCCCCCATGACACCAGTGAGGTGAACTCCATGGACAGTGTGGTGAACTCCATGACAGTTAGGTTAAACTCCATGACAGTGGGGTGACCTCCATGATAGTGGGGGTGCACCCCATGACAGTGAGGTGAACTCCATGGCCAGTGAGGTAGAACTACATGACAGTGAGGTGAACTCCATGACAGTGTGGTAGAACTACATGACAGTGAGGTGAACTCCATGACAGTGAGGTGAACTCCATGACGGTGTGGTAGAACTCCATGACAGTGAGGTGAACTCCATGACAGTGTGGGTGAACGCCATGACAGTGTGGTGAACTCCATGACAGTGTGGTGAACTCCATGACAGTGTGGTGAACTCCATGACAGTGTGTTGAACTCCATGACAGTGTGGTGGAACGCCATGACAGTTTGGTGAACCCCATGACAGTGAGGTGAACTCCATGACAGTGAGATGAACTCCATGACAGTGAGGTGAACTCCATGACAGTGAGGTGAACTCCATGACGGTGTGTTGAACTACATGACGGTGTGGTAGAACTCCATAACAGTGAGGTGAACTCCATGACAGTGAGGTGAACTCCATGACAGTGAGGTGAACTCCATGACAGTGAGGTGAACTCCATGACAGTGAGGTGAACTCCATGACGGTGTGGTGAACTCCATGACGGTGTGGTAGAACTCCATAACAGTGAGGTGTACTCCATGACAGTGAGGTGAACTCCATGACAGTGAGGTGAACTCCATGACAGTGAGGTGAACTCCATGACAGTGAGGTGAACTCCATGACGTGTGTTGAACTACATGACGGTGTGGTAGAACTCCATAACAGTGAGGTGAACTCCATGACAGTGAGGTGAACTCCATGACAGTGAGGTGAACTCCATGACAGTGAGGTGAACTCCATGACAGTGAGGTGAACTCCATGACGGTGTGGTGAACTCCATGACGGTGTGGTAGAACTCCATAACAGTGAGGTGTACTCCATGACAGTGAGGTGAACTCCATGACAGTGAGGTGAACTCCATGACAGTGAGGTGAACTCCATGACAGTGAGATGAACTCCATGACAGTGTGGTAGAACTCCATGACAGTGAGGTGAGCTCCATGACAGTGTGGTAGAACTCCATGACAGTGTGGTAGAACTCCATGACAGTGTGGTAGAACTCCATGACGGTGTGGTAGAACTCCATGACAGTTAGGTGAACTTCATGACAGTGAGGTAGAACTCCATGACAGTGAGGTGAACTCCATGACAGTGAGGTGAACTCCATGACAGTGAGGTAGAACTCCATGACAGTTAGGTGAACTCCATGACAGTTAGGTGAACTCCATGACAGTGAGGTGAACTCCATGAAAGTGTGGTAGAACTCCATGACAGTCAGGTGAACTCCATTACAGTGGGGTGAACTCCATGACAGTGAGGTGAACTCCATGACAGTTAGGTGAACTCCATGACAGTGAGGTGAACTCCATGACAGTGTGGTAGAACTCCATGACATTTAGGTGAACTCCATGACAGTGGGGTGAACTCCATGACAGTGGGGTGAACTCCATGACAGTGTGGTAGAACTCCATGACAGTGTGGTAGAACTCCACGACGGTGTGGTAGAACTCCATGACGGTGTGATAGAACTCCATGATGGTGGGTTAGAACTCCATGACAGTGTGGTAGAACTCCATGACAGTGTGGTGAACTCCATGACAGTGAGGTGAACTCCATGACAGTGAGGTGAACTCCATGACGGTGTGGTAGAACTCCATGACAGTGTGGTGAACTCAATGACAGTGTGGTGAACTCCATGACAGTGTGGTGAATTCCATGACAGTGTGGTGAACTCCATGACAGTGTGGTGAACTCCATAACAGTGTGGTAGAACTCCATGACAGTGTGGAAGAACTCCATGACGGTGTGGTAGAACTTCATGACAGTGTGGTAGAACTCCATGACAGTGTGGTAGAACTCCATGACGGTGTGGTAGAACTCCATGACAGTGTGGTAGAACTCCATTACAGTGTGGTAGAACTCCATGACAGGGTGGTAGAACTCCATGACATTGAGGTGAACTCCATGACAGTGTGGTAGAACTCCATGACAGTGTGGTAGAACTCCATGACAGTGTGGTAGAACTCCATGACGGTGTGGTAGAACTCCATGACAGTGTGGTAGAACTCCATGACAGTGTGGTAGAACTCCATGATGGTGTGGTAGAACTCCATGACAGTGAGGTGAACTCCATGACGGTGTGTTAGAACTCCATGACAGTGTGGTAGAACTTCATGACAGTGTGGTAGAACTCCATGATGGTGTGGTAGAACTCCATGAAGGTGTGATAGAACTCCATGATGGTGTGTTAGAACTCCATGACAGTGTGGTAGAACTCCATGACAGTGTGGTAGAACTCCATGACAGTGAGGTGAACTCCATGACAGTGAGGTGAACTCCATGACGGTCTGGTAGAACTCCATGACAGTGTGGGGAACTCAATGACAGTGTGGTGAACTCCATGACAGTGTGGTGAATTCCATGACAGTGTGGTGAACTCCATGACAGTGTGGTGAACTCCATAACAGTGTGGTAGAACTCCATGACAGTGTGAAAAAACTTAATGACAGTGAGGTGAACTCCATGACAGTGTGGTGAACTCCATGACAGTGTGGTGAACTCCATGACAGTGTGGTGAACTCCATGACAGTGTGTTGAACTCCATGACAGTGTGGTGGAACGCCATGACAGTTTGGTGAACCCCATGACAGTGAGGTGAACTCCATGACAGTGAGATGAACTCCATGACAGTGAGGTGAACTCCATGACAGTGAGGTGAACTCCATGACGGTGTGTTGAACTACATGACGGTGTGGTAGAACTCCATAACAGTGAGGTGAACTCCATGACAGTGAGGTGAACTCCATGACAGTGAGGTGAACTCCATGACAGTGAGGTGAACTCCATGACGGTGTGGTGAACTCCATGACGGTGTGGTAGAACTCCATAACAGTGAGGTGTACTCCATGACAGTGAGGTGAACTCCATGACAGTGAGGTGAACTCCATGACAGTGAGGTGAACTCCATGACAGTGAGATGAACTCCATGACAGTGTGGTAGAACTCCATGACAGTGAGGTGAGCTCCATGACAGTGTGGTAGAACTCCATGACTGTGTGGTAGAACTCCATGACAGTGTGGTAGAACTCCATGACGGTGTGGTAGAACTCCATGACAGTGAGGTAGAACTCCATGACAGTGAGGTGAACTCCATGACAGTGTGGTAGAACTCCATGACGGTGTGGTAGAACTCCATGACAGTGAGGTAGAACTCCATGACAGTAAGGTGAACTCCATGACAGTGTGGTAGAACTCCAAGACAGTTAGGTGAACTCCATGACAGTGGGGTGAACTCCATGACAGTGAGGTTAACTCCATGACAGTTAGGTGAACTCCATGACAGTGTGGTAGAACTCCATGACAGTTAGGTGAACTTCATGACAGTGAGGTAGAACTCCATGACAGTGAGGTGAACTCCATGACAGTGAGGTGAACTCCATGACAGTGAGGTAGAACTCCATGACAGTTAGGTGAACTACATGACAGTGAGGTGAACTCCATGACAGTTAGGTGAACTCCATGACAGTGAGGTGAACTCCATGAAAGTGTGGTAGAACTCCATGACAGTCAGGTGAACTCCATTACAGTGGGGTGAACTCCATGACAGTGAGGTGAACTCCATGACAGTTAGGTGAACTCCATGACAGTGAGGTGAACTCCATGACAGTGTGGTAGAACTCCATGACATTTAGGTGAAGTCCATGACAGTGGGGTGAACTCCATGACAGTGGTGTGAACTCCATGACAGTGAGGTGAACTCCATGACAGTGAGGTGAACTAAATGACGGTGTTGTAGAACTACATGACAGTGTGGTAGAACTCCATGACAGTGAGGTGAACTCCATGACAGTGAGGTGAAGTCCATGACAGTGTGGTAGAACTCCATGACAGTGAGGTGAACTCCATGACAGTGAGGTGAACTCCATGCCAGTGAGGTAGAACTACATGACAGTGAGGTGAACTCCATGACAGTGTGGTAGAACTACATGACAGTGAGGTGAACTCCATGACAGTGAGGTGAACTCCATGACGGTGTGGTAGAACTCCATGACAGTGAGGTGAACTCCATGACAGTGTCGTGGAACGCCATGACAGTTTGGTGAACTCCATGACAGTGAGGTGAACTCCATGACAGTGAGGTGAACTCCATGACAGTGTGGTAGAACTCCATGACAGTTAGGTGAACTCCATGACAGTGGGGTGAACTCCATGACAGTGAGGTGAACTCCATGACAGTTAGGTGAACTCCATGACAGTGTGGTAGAACTCCATGACAGTTAGGTGAACTTCATGACAGTGAGGTAGAACTCCATGACAGTGAGGTGAACTCCATGACAGTGAGGTGAACTCCATGACAGTGAGGTAGAACTCCATGACAGTTAGGTGAACTCCATGAGAGTGAGGTGAACTCCATGACAGTGAGGTGAACTACATGACAGTGAGGTAGAACTCCATGACAGTTAGGTGAACTCCATGACAGTGAGGTGAACTCCATGACAGTTAGGTGAACTCCATGACAGTGAGGTGACCTCCATGAAAGTGTGTTAAAACGCCATGACAGTCAGGTGAACTCCATTACAGTGGGGTGAACTCCGTGACAGTGAGGTGAACTCCATGACAGTTAGGTGAACTCCATGACAGTGAGGTGAACTCCATGACAGTGTGGTAGAACTCCATGACAGTTAGGTGAACTCCATGACAGTGGGGTGACCTCCATGATAGTGGGGTGAACTACATGACAGTGAGGTGAACTCCATGACAGTGTGGTGGAACGCCATGACAGTTTGGTGAACTCCATGACAGTGAGGTGAACTCCATGACAGTGAGGTGAACTCCATGACAGTGTGGTAGAACTCCATGACAGTTAGGTGAACTCCATGACAGTGGGGTGAACTCCATGACAGTGAGGTGAACTCCATGACAGTTAGGTGAACTCCATGACAGTGTGGTAGAACTCCATGACAGTTAGGTGAACTTCATGACAGTGAGGTAGAACTCCATGACAGTGAGGTGAACTCCATGACAGTGAGGTGAACTCCATGACAGTGAGGTAGAACTCCATGACAGTTAGGTGAACTCCATGAGAGTGAGGTGAACTCCATGACAGTGAGGTGAACTCCATGACAGTGAGGTAGAACTCCATGACAGTTAGGTGAACTCCATGAGAGTGAGGTGAACTCCATGACAGTGAGGTGAACTACATGACAGTGAGGTAGAACTCCATGACAGTGAGGTGAACTCCATGACAGTTAGGTGAACTCCATGACAGTGAGGTGACCTCCATGAAAGTGTGGTAAAACTCCATGACAGTCAGGTGAACTCCATTACAGTGGGGTGAACTCCATGACAGTGAGGTGAACTCCATGACAGTTAGGTGAACTCCATGACAGTGAGGTGAACTCCATGACAGTGTGGTAGAACTCCATGACAGTTAGGTAAACTCCATGACAGTGGGGTGACCTCCATGATAGTGGGGTGAACTCCATGACAGTGAGGTGAACTCCATGCCAGTGAGGTAGAACTACATGACAGTGAGGTGAACTCCATGACAGTGTGGTAGAACTACATGACAGTGAGGTGAACTCCATGACAGTGAGGTGAACTCCATGACGGTGTGGTAGAACTCCATGACAGTGAGGTGAACTCCATGACAGTGTGGTGGAACGCCATGACAGTTTGGTGAACTCCATGACAGTGAGGTGAACTTCATGACAGTGTGGTAGAACTCCATGATGGTGTGGTAGAACTCCATGAAGGTGTGATAGAACTCCATGATGGTGTGTTAGAACTCCATGACAGTGTGGTAGAACTCCATGACAGTGTGGTAGAACTCCATGACAGTGAGGTGAACTCCATGACAGTGAGGTGAACTCCATGACGGTCTGGTAGAACTCCATGACAGTGTGGGGAACTCAATGACAGTGTGGTGAACTCCATGACAGTGTGGTGAATTCCATGACAGTGTGGTGAACTCCATGACAGTGTGGTGAACTCCATAACAGTGTGGTAGAACTCCATGACAGTGTGAAAAAACTTAATGACAGTGAGGTGAACTCCATGACAGTGTGGTGAACTCCATGACAGTGTGGTGAACTCCATGACAGTGTGGTGAACTCCATGACAGTGTGTTGAACTCCATGACAGTGTGGTGGAACGCCATGACAGTTTGGTGAACCCCATGACAGTGAGGTGAACTCCATGACAGTGAGATGAACTCCATGACAGTGAGGTGAACTCCATGACAGTGAGGTGAACTCCATGACGGTGTGTTGAACTACATGACGGTGTGGTAGAACTCCATAACAGTGAGGTGAACTCCATGACAGTGAGGTGAACTCCATGACAGTGAGGTGAACTCCATGACAGTGAGGTGAACTCCATGACAGTGAGGTGAACTCCATGACGGTGTGGTGAACTCCATGACGGTGTGGTAGAACTCCATAACAGTGAGGTGTACTCCATGACAGTGAGGTGAACTCCATGACAGTGAGGTGAACTCCATGACAGTGAGGTGAACTCCATGACAGTGAGATGAACTCCATGACAGTGTGGTAGAACTCCATGACAGTGAGGTGAGCTCCATGACAGTGTGGTAGAACTCCATGACAGTGTGGTAGAACTCCATGACAGTGTGGTAGAACTCCATGACGGTGTGGTAGAACTCCATGACAGTTAGGTGAACTTCATGACAGTGAGGTAGAACTCCATGACAGTGAGGTGAACTCCATGACAGTGAGGTGAACTCCATGACAGTGAGGTAGAACTCCATGACAGTTAGGTGAACTCCATGACAGTTAGGTGAACTCCATGACAGTGAGGTGAACTCCATGAAAGTGTGGTAGAACTCCATGACAGTCAGGTGAACTCCATTACAGTGGGGTGAACTCCATGACAGTGAGGTGAACTCCATGACAGTTAGGTGAACTCCATGACAGTGAGGTGAACTCCATGACAGTGTGGTAGAACTCCATGACATTTAGGTGAACTCCATGACAGTGGGGTGAACTCCATGACAGTGGGGTGAACTCCATGACAGTGTGGTAGAACTCCATGACAGTGTGGTAGAACTCCACGACGGTGTGGTAGAACTCCATGACGGTGTGATAGAACTCCATGATGGTGGGTTAGAACTCCATGACAGTGTGGTAGAACTCCATGACAGTGTGGTGAACTCCATGACAGTGAGGTGAACTCCATGACAGTGAGGTGAACTCCATGACGGTGTGGTAGAACTCCATGACAGTGTGGTGAACTCAATGACAGTGTGGTGAACTCCATGACAGTGTGGTGAATTCCATGACAGTGTGGTGAACTCCATGACAGTGTGGTGAACTCCATAACAGTGTGGTAGAACTCCATGACAGTGTGGAAGAACTCCATGACGGTGTGGTAGAACTTCATGACAGTGTGGTAGAACTCCATGACAGTGTGGTAGAACTCCATGACGGTGTGGTAGAACTCCATGACAGTGTGGTAGAACTCCATTACAGTGTGGTAGAACTCCATGACAGGGTGGTAGAACTCCATGACATTGAGGTGAACTCCATGACAGTGTGGTAGAACTCCATGACAGTGTGGTAGAACTCCATGACAGTGTGGTAGAACTCCATGACGGTGTGGTAGAACTCCATGACAGTGTGGTAGAACTCCATGACAGTGTGGTAGAACTCCATGATGGTGTGGTAGAACTCCATGACAGTGAGGTGAACTCCATGACGGTGTGTTAGAACTCCATGACAGTGTGGTAGAACTTCATGACAGTGTGGTAGAACTCCATGATGGTGTGGTAGAACTCCATGAAGGTGTGATAGAACTCCATGATGGTGTGTTAGAACTCCATGACAGTGTGGTAGAACTCCATGACAGTGTGGTAGAACTCCATGACAGTGAGGTGAACTCCATGACAGTGAGGTGAACTCCATGACGGTCTGGTAGAACTCCATGACAGTGTGGGGAACTCAATGACAGTGTGGTGAACTCCATGACAGTGTGGTGAATTCCATGACAGTGTGGTGAACTCCATGACAGTGTGGTGAACTCCATAACAGTGTGGTAGAACTCCATGACAGTGTGAAAAAACTTAATGACAGTGAGGTGAACTCCATGACAGTGTGGTGAACTCCATGACAGTGTGGTGAACTCCATGACAGTGTGGTGAACTCCATGACAGTGTGTTGAACTCCATGACAGTGTGGTGGAACGCCATGACAGTTTGGTGAACCCCATGACAGTGAGGTGAACTCCATGACAGTGAGATGAACTCCATGACAGTGAGGTGAACTCCATGACAGTGAGGTGAACTCCATGACGGTGTGTTGAACTACATGACGGTGTGGTAGAACTCCATAACAGTGAGGTGAACTCCATGACAGTGAGGTGAACTCCATGACAGTGAGGTGAACTCCATGACAGTGAGGTGAACTCCATGACGGTGTGGTGAACTCCATGACGGTGTGGTAGAACTCCATAACAGTGAGGTGTACTCCATGACAGTGAGGTGAACTCCATGACAGTGAGGTGAACTCCATGACAGTGAGGTGAACTCCATGACAGTGAGATGAACTCCATGACAGTGTGGTAGAACTCCATGACAGTGAGGTGAGCTCCATGACAGTGTGGTAGAACTCCATGACTGTGTGGTAGAACTCCATGACAGTGTGGTAGAACTCCATGACGGTGTGGTAGAACTCCATGACAGTGAGGTAGAACTCCATGACAGTGAGGTGAACTCCATGACAGTGTGGTAGAACTCCATGACGGTGTGGTAGAACTCCATGACAGTGAGGTAGAACTCCATGACAGTAAGGTGAACTCCATGACAGTGTGGTAGAACTCCAAGACAGTTAGGTGAACTCCATGACAGTGGGGTGAACTCCATGACAGTGAGGTGAACTCCATGACAGTTAGGTGAACTCCATGACAGTGTGGTAGAACTCCATGACAGTTAGGTGAACTTCATGACAGTGAGGTAGAACTCCATGACAGTGAGGTGAACTCCATGACAGTGAGGTGAACTCCATGACAGTGAGGTAGAACTCCATGACAGTTAGGTGAACTACATGACAGTGAGGTGAACTCCATGACAGTTAGGTGAACTCCATGACAGTGAGGTGAACTCCATGAAAGTGTGGTAGAACTCCATGACAGTCAGGTGAACTCCATTACAGTGGGGTGAACTCCATGACAGTGAGGTGAACTCCATGACAGTTAGGTGAACTCCATGACAGTGAGGTGAACTCCATGACAGTGTGGTAGAACTCCATGACATTTAGGTGAAGTCCATGACAGTGGGGTGAACTCCATGACAGTGGTGTGAACTCCATGACAGTGAGGTGAACTCCATGACAGTGAGGTGAACTAAATGACGGTGTTGTAGAACTACATGACAGTGTGGTAGAACTCCATGACAGTGAGGTGAACTCCATGACAGTGAGGTGAAGTCCATGACAGTGTGGTAGAACTCCATGACAGTGAGGTGAACTCCATGACAGTGAGGTGAACTCCATGCCAGTGAGGTAGAACTACATGACAGTGAGGTGAACTCCATGACAGTGTGGTAGAACTACATGACAGTGAGGTGAACTCCATGACAGTGAGGTGAACTCCATGACGGTGTGGTAGAACTCCATGACAGTGAGGTGAACTCCATGACAGTGTGGTGGAACGCCATGACAGTTTGGTGAACTCCATGACAGTGAGGTGAACTCCATGACAGTGAGGTGAACTCCATGACAGTGTGGTAGAACTCCATGACAGTTAGGTGAACTCCATGACAGTGGGGTGAACTCCATGACAGTGAGGTGAACTCCATGACAGTTAGGTGAACTCCATGACAGTGTGGTAGAACTCCATGACAGTTAGGTGAACTTCATGACAGTGAGGTAGAACTCCATGACAGTGAGGTGAACTCCATGACAGTGAGGTGAACTCCATGACAGTGAGGTAGAACTCCATGACAGTTAGGTGAACTCCATGAGAGTGAGGTGAACTCCATGACAGTGAGGTGAACTACATGACAGTGAGGTAGAACTCCATGACAGTTAGGTGAACTCCATGACAGTGAGGTGAACTCCATGACAGTTAGGTGAACTCCATGACAGTGAGGTGACCTCCATGAAAGTGTGTTAAAACGCCATGACAGTCAGGTGAACTCCATTACAGTGGGGTGAACTCCGTGACAGTGAGGTGAACTCCATGACAGTTAGGTGAACTCCATGACAGTGAGGTGAACTCCATGACAGTGTGGTAGAACTCCATGACAGTTAGGTGAACTCCATGACAGTGGGGTGACCTCCATGATAGTGGGGTGAACTCCATGACAGTGAGGTGAACTCCATGCCAGTGAGGGTAGAACTACATGACAGTGAGGTGAACTCCATGACAGTGTGGTGGAACGCCATGACAGTTTGGTGAACTCCATGACAGTGAGGTGAACTCCATGACAGTGAGGTGAACTCCATGACAGTGTGGTAGAACTCCATGACAGTTTAGGTGAACTCCATGACAGTGGGGTGACTCCATGACAGTGAGGTGAACTCCATGACAGTTAGGTGAACTCCATGACAGTGTGGTAGAACTCCATGACAGTTAGGTGAACTTCATGACAGTGAGGTAGAACTCCATGACAGTGAGGTGAACTCCATGACAGTGAGGTGAACTCCATTCCATGACAGTGAGGTGAACTCCATGACAGTGAGGTAGAACTCCATGACAGTTAGGTGAACTCCATGAGAGTGAGGTGAACTCCATGACAGTGAGGTGAACTACATGACAGTGAGGTAGAACTCCATGAACAGTGAGGTGAACTCCATGACAGTTAGGTGAACTCCATGACAGTGAGGTGACCTCCATGAAAGTGTGGTAAACTCCATGACAGTCAGGTGAACTCCATTACAGTGGGGTGAACTCCATGACAGTGAGGTGAACTCCATGACAGTTAGGTGAACTCCATGACAGTGAGGTGGAACTCCATGACAGTGTGGTAGAACTTCCATGACAGTTAGGTAAACTCCATGACAGTGGGGTGACCTCCATGATAGTGGGGTGAACTCCATGACAGTGAGGTGAACTCCATGCCAGTGAGGTAGAACTACATGACAGTGAGGTGAACTCCATGACAGTGTGGTAGACTACATGACAGTGAGGTGAACTCCATGACAGTGAGGTGAACTCCATGACGGTGTGGTAGAACTCCATGACAGTGAGGTGAACTCCATGACAGTGTGGTGGAACGCCATGACAGTTTGGTGAACTCCATGACAGTGAGGTGAACTCCATGACAGTGAGGTGAACTCCATGACAGTGTGGTAGAACTCCATGACAGTGAGGTGAACTCCATGACAGTTAGGTGAACTCCATGACAGTGGTGGTAGAACTCCATGACAGTGTGGTAGAACTCCATGACAGTTAGGTGAACTTCATGACAGTGAGGTAGAACTCCATGACAGTGAGGTGAACTCCATGACAGTGAGGTGAACTCCATGACAGTGAGGTAGAACTCCATGACAGTTAGGTGAACTCCATGAGAGTGAGGTGAACTCCATGACAGTGAGGTGAACTACATGACAGTGAGGTAGAACTCCATGACAGTTAGGTGAACTCCATGACAGTGAGGTGAACTCCATGACAGTTAGGTGAACTCCATGACAGTGAGGTGACCTCCATGAAAGTGTGGTAAAACTCCATGACAGTCAGGTGAACTCCATTACAGTGGGGTGAACTCCATGACAGTGAGGGAACTCCATGACAGTGTGGTAGAACTCCATGACAGTTAGGTGAACTCCATGACAGTGGGGTGACCTCCATGATAGTGGGGTGAACTCCATGACAGTGAGGTGAACTCCATGACATTGAGGTGAACTCCATGACAGTGAGGTGAACTCTATGACAGTGTGGTAGAACTCCATGACAGTGAGGTGAACTCCATGACAGTGAGGTGAACTAAATGACGGTGTGGTAGAACTACATGACCAGTGTGGTAGAACTCCATGACAGTGAGGTGAACTCCATGACAGTGAGGTGGTCCATGACATTGTGGTAGAACTCCATGACAGTGAGTGAACTCCATGACAGTGAGGTGAACTCCATGCCAGTGAGGTAGAACTACATGACAGTGAGGTGAACTCCATGACAGTGTGTAGAACTACATGACAGTGAGGTGAACTCCATGACAGTGAGGTGAACTCCATGACAGTGGGGTGAACTCTATGACAGTGAGGTGAACTCCATGACAGTGTGGTAGAACTACATGACAGTGAGGTGAACTCCATGACAGTGAGGTGAACTCCATGACGGTGTGGTAGAAACTCCATGACAGTGAGGTGAACTCCAGACAGTGAGGTGAACTCAATGACGGTGTGGTAGAACTCCATGACAGTGAGGTGAAACTCCATGACGGTGTGGTAGAACTCCATGACAGTGAGGTGAACTCCATGACAGTGTGTGGAATGCCATGACAGTGAGGTGAACTCCATGACAGTGAGGTGAACTCCATTACAGTGAGGTGAACTCCATGACAGTGTGGTAGAACTACATGACAGTGAGGTGAACTCCATGACAGTGAGGTGAACTCCATGACAGTTAGGTGAACTCCATGGACAGTGAGGTGAACTCCATGAAGTGTGGTAGAACTCCATGACAGTTAGGTGGAACTCCATTACAGTGGGGGTGAACTCCATGACAGTGAGGTGAACTCCATGACAGTTAGGTGAACTCCATGACAGTGAGGTGAACTCCATGACAGTGTGGTAGAACTCCATGACAGTGGGGTGAACTCCATGACAGTGGGGTGAACTCCATGACAGTGAGGTGAACTCCATGACATTGAGGTGAACTCCATGACAGTGAGGTGAACTCTATGACAGTGTGGTAGAACTCCATGACAGTGAGGTGAACTCCATGACAGTGAGGTGAACTAAATGACGGTGTGGTAGAACTACATGACAGTGTGGTAGAACTCCATGACAGTGAGGTGAACTCCATGACAGTGAGGTGAACTCCATGACAGTGTGGTAGAACTCCATGACAGTGAGGTGAACTCCATGACAGTGAGGTGAACTCCATGCCAGTGAGGTAGAACTACATGACAGTGAGGTGAACTCCATGACAGTGTGGTAGAACTCCATGACAGTGAGGTGAACTCCATGACAGTGAGGTGAACTCCATGACAGTGGGGTGAACTCTATGACAGTGAGGTGAACTCCATGACAGTGTGGTAGAACTACATGACAGTGAGGTGAACTCCATGACAGTGAGGTGAACTCCATGACGTGTGGTAGAACTCCATGACAGTGAGGTGAACTCCATGACAGTGAGGTGAACTCCATGACGGTGTGGTAGAACTCCATGACAGTGAGGTGAACTCCATGATGGTGTGGTAGAACTCCATGACAGTGGGGTGAACTCCATGACAGTGAGGTGAACTCCATGACAGTGAGGTGAACTCCATGACAGTGAGGTGAACTCCATGACAGTGGGTGAACTCCATGACAGTGAGGTGAACTCCATGACAGTGAGGTGAACTCCATGACAGTGAGATGAACTCCATGACAGTGTGGTAGAACTCCATGACAGTGAGGTGAACTCCATGACAGTGTGGTAGAACTCCATGACAGTGTGGTAGAACTCCATGACAGTGAGGTGAACTCCATGACAGTGAGGTGGTCCATGACAGTGTGGTAGAACTCCATGACAGTGAGGTGAACTCCATGACAGTGAGGTGAACTCCATGACAGTGAGGTAGAACTCCATGACAGTGAGGTGAACTCCATGACAGTGTGGTAGAACTCCATGACAGTGAGGTGAACTCCATGACAGTGAGGTGAACTCCATGACAGTGGGGTGAACTCCATGACAGTGAGGTGAACTCCATGACAGTGTGGTAGAACTCCATGACAGTGAGGTGAACTCCATGACAGTGAGGTGAACTCCATGACGGTGTGGTAGAACTCCATGACAGTGAGGTGAACTCCATGACAGTGAGGTGAACTCCATGACGGTGTGGTGAACTCCATGACAGTGAGGTGAACTCCATGACAGTGTGGTAGAACTCCATGACAGTGAGGTGAACTCCATGACAGTGTGGTGAATCCATGACAGTGAGGTGAACTCCATGACAGTGAGGTGAACTCCATGACAGTGAGGTGAACTCCATGACAGTGTGGTAGAACTCCATGACAGTGAGGTGAACTCCATGACAGTGAGGTGAACTCCATGACAGTTAGGTGAACTCCATGACAGTGAGGTGAACTCCATGACAGTGTGGTAGAACTCCATGACAGTTAGGTGAACTCCATGACAGTGGGGTGAACTCCATGACAGTGAGGTGAACTCCATGACAGTGTAGGTGAACTCCATGACAGTGAGGTGAACTCCATGACAGTGTGGTAGAACTCCATGACAGTGGGGTGAACTCCATGACAGTGGGGTGAACTCCATGACAGTGAGGTGAACTCCATGACATTGAGGTGAACTCCATGACAGTGAGGTGAACTCCATGACAGTGTGGTAGAACTCCATGACAGTGAGGTGAACTCCATGACAGTGAGGTGAACTCCATGACGTGTGGTAGAACTCCATGACAGTGTGGTAGAACTCCATGACAGTGAGGTGAACTCCATGACAGTGAGGTGAACTCCATGACAGTGTGGTTAGACTCCATGACAGTGAGGTGAACTCCATGACAGTGAGGTGAACTCCATGCAGTGAGGTAGAACTACATGACAGTGAGGTGAACTCCATGACAGTGTGTAGAACTACATGACAGTGAGGTGAACTCCATGACAGTGAGGTGAACTCCATGACAGTGGGGTGAACTCCATGACAGTGAGGTGAACTCCATGACAGTGTGGTAGAACTCCATGACAGTGAGGTGAACTCCATGACAGTGAGGTGAACTCCATGACGGTGTGGTAGAACTCCATGACAGTGAGGTGAACTCCATGACAGTGAGGTGAACTCCATGACAGTGTGGTAGAACTCCATGACAGTGAGGTGAACTCCATGACAGTGTGGTAGAACTCCATGACAGTGAGGTGAACTCCATGACAGTGAGGTGAACTCCATGACAGTGAGGTGAACTCCATGACAGTGAGGTAGAACTCCATGACAGTGAGGTGAACTCCATGACAGTGTGGTAGAACTCCATGACAGTGAGGTAGAACTCCATGACAGTTAGGTGAACTCCATGACAGTGAGGTGAACTCCATGACAGTGAGGTGAACTCCATGACAGTAGGTGAACTCCATGACAGTGAGGTGAACTCCATGACAGTGTGGTAGAACTCCATGACAGTGTGGTAGAACTCCATGACAGCGAGGTGAACTCCATGACAGTGAGGTGAACTCCATGACAGTGAGGTGAACTCCATGACAGTGAGGTAGAACTCCATGACAGTTAGGTGAACTCCATGACAGTGAGGTGAACTCCATGACAGTGAGGTGAACTCATGAGAGTGAGGTAGAACTCCATGACAGTGAGGTGAACTCCATGACAGTGAGGTGAACTCCATGACAGTGTGGTAGAACTCCATGACAGTGAGGTGAACTCCATGACAGTGTGGTGAACTCCATGACAGTGAGGTGAACTCCATGACAGTGAGGTGAACTCCATGACAGTGAGGTGAACTCCATGACAGTGAGGTGAACTCCATGACAGTGAGGTGAACTCCATGACAGTGTGGTAGAACTCCATGACAGTGAGGTGAACTCCATGACAGTGGGGTGAACTCCATGACAGTGAGGTGAACTCCATGACAGTTAGGTGAACTCCATGACAGTGGGGTGAACTCCATGACAGTGAGGTGAACTCCATGACAGTTAGGTGAACTCCATGACAGTGGGTGAACTCCATGACAGTGGGTGAACTCCATGACAGTGAGGTGAACTCCATGACAGTGAGGTGAACTCCATGACAGTGAGGTGAACTCCATGACAGTGAGGTGAACTCCATGACAGTGAGGTGAACTCCATG
Source organism: Oncorhynchus kisutch (assembly GCF_002021735.2). NCBI lineage: Eukaryota > Metazoa > Chordata > Actinopteri > Salmoniformes > Salmonidae > Oncorhynchus > Oncorhynchus kisutch. Next base: position 1,202 of record NW_022264959.1, on the reverse strand, counting down.
ACAGTTAGGTGAACTCCATGACAGTGAGGTGAACTCCATGACAGTGAGGTGAACTCCATGACAGTGGGTAGAACTCCATGACAGTTAGGTGAACTCCATGACAGTGAGGTGAACTCCATGACTTAGGTGAACTCATGACAGTGAGGTGAACTCCATGACAGTGTGGTAGAACTCCATGACAGTTAGGTGAACTCCATGACAGTGGGGTAACTCTCCATGACAGTGAGGTGAACTCCATGACAGTGAGGTGAACTCCATGACAGTGAGGTGAACTCCATGACAGTGTGGTAGAACTCATGACAGTGGTGTGAACTCCATGACAGTGAGGTGAACTCCATGACAGTGGGGTGACTACATGACAGTGTGTGAACTCCATGACAGTGAGGTGAACTCCATGACAGTGGGGTGAACTCATGACTGAGGTCTCCATGACAGTGAGGTGAACTCCATGACAGTGTGGTGAACTCCATGACAGTGTGGTGAACTCCATGACAGTGTGGTGAACTCCATGACAGTGAGGTGAACTCCATGACAGTTAGGTGAACTCCATGACAGTGAGGTGAAGTGTTCTCCATTTCCAGAAACCGAAGCAGCTTCATTCTAAACTCTTTCTGGTCTTTTTCTTTTCCCCTCAGAAGTCTTGAACTGTTTAATGCATCCCACACACACTCTCTGATCTAAAGTAGTGCACTATATAGGGAATAGGGTTCTATAGGGCCCTGGTCTAAAGTAGTGCACTATATATAGGGAATAGGGTTCAATAGGGCTCTGGTCTAAAAGTAGTGCACTATATATAGGGAATAGGGCTCTACAGGGCCCTGGATCTAAAGTAGTGCACAATATAGGGTAAAGTGTGCCATTTGGCATGCTGCCCTGACTTTAACGTTGTGTAGTTTCCAGCCGGTCTGGTGACATCATCCAGTTTGTGTCCACGTCACGTCACCTTTCAGATCAATTGTTCTTCCTAAGTGTCTGATTTAACGCCGGTAAAATAGAATAGTGCCCAAAGTGAATCATCTCAATCTGATTGAACATGTCAGTGTGTGACGCATCTTCTCTTCCTTCTATACACTACCTTTAAGACGTGGGCCTACACTACTGACGGCCTCCCTCAACCCCTTTCTTTCTCTCTCTCTCTGTCTGTCTCTCTCTCTCTCTCGTCTCTCTCTCTCATCTCTCTCTCTCTCTCTCTGTCTCTCTCT
>NW_022264958.1:0-20471 GCF_002021735.2 Oncorhynchus kisutch | reverse complement strand
GTTATAGTACTACTGTGCTCCATGTTTAGTATGAGGCTCGAGAGAAATTCTAAAGTGGGGGACTCCATCGAAGACTGTGTATGTGAGAGCGCACCTATAACTCCTCTTTCCACAAGTGATCTGAGAATAAGTGATTATGCTTTTGTGTGCAAGTCAGTATGGGTGTTTAGGAAGGCATTTTTTGTTATTCATTCAAACCAAATGACAGTTTCCTCTCTCTCTCTCTCTCTCTCCCCTCTCTCTCATGCGTGTGTTGCTAAGGCAAGAGAGGTGTGGAGTAGCTGCAGGGGAAACGGAGCGAGAAAGAGATACGTAAACAGTCCTATACCTGAGACCTATCTCTGATCTTTGCCTATGTGACTGCCCATCAAATGAGGAGCACACATGCCCCTAAACCAACTAGACTGAGAATATATGGGGTTATCCATGGGGGGAGGGGGGGGGGGGGGGCAGTGACCCCTGGGCGACAGGTCAGAAATAACAGAGATGAGATAGCGTCTCACCTAACCTCCAGAGCTTAGGTTCACTATAGTGAGTTAATCAGTGTTATCACTATAAGCTACCATGATAATAATGTCTAAGTAAGAGATGCCTTGCTGTGCGCTACACATGGAACAGTAGGCCTAGGCATATCTACAAACCACATATAGAAGCTTGGCTTTTCTTTTTCATGAAGGTTGCAGGTGTGATGAGTACAGTTATGCATGCAATATATTTGGAGAGACAATGTGATGGCACGGGTAACTCATTGAGGGAGAAGGCTCATGACAATAATGAACATATCAGCTTTTACAAGGGAGCACAGAGATAAGCCTCAATAGAACCGGTTCAGCAGAGTTTTGAATGAGCCAATCCATACAAGCTATGTGTGATTGGGAGAAGCATCTGGTTGTCCCCTAGGCAATCTGTATACCAGAACATCACATGACACATTTTAGACAACCATCAGTAGACCCAAAAACTGAAATTAAAAACACCATTCACTCAGGTATGTGTGTAGACCCTTTATCAGTTTTCCCTGTACAATGGCAGTTTGTGAAGGCATAATGCAGTCAAACGCCCAACTGAAAGTGCAGAGAGGCAGACAGTCAAAACAAACTAACAAATGTACCATTTTACATATGTAGAGTGTTTTTGTCAGGTCAGCATGCCTTTTAGGTTCACCTGACTAACATTCATATGAAAGACTCACGAAGGAAAGCAAAGCAAAATGTATCTTGTGATCTACTGTAAAGGGTCCTATAAGAAAAAATACATTACAAGTAACATTTGGGGCAATTCGATACAAACATTTGTGGCATTTCTTCGATTACACAACATCAATGTAAAGACTTACTCCAACAACAACAACCAACCCACTGGGCACAGATGTCAATTCAACATCTGTTCTACGTTGGTTAAATGTAATTTCATTTCTATGATGTGGAAACGACGTTAATTCAACCATTGTGTGCCCAGTTGGAAGTGAACCAACAGTTCAATTATGTTTGATATGCTTTAATTACTTAACCATTCATCTATTACACTATTAGTGTCAGTGCCAAGTCATATTTACATCATAGCCTAAGGAACATATTGCACTGTAAGAGAGAATAGAGTAGATGTCACGGGTCAAAATTTTGATTGATGACCCTATGTGAACCTATGTGAACTCTATGTGAACCCTATGTAGTGATGACGTGTGCATGTCTTCTGGTCAGGCAAGCCTGGTTAGGTGGGGGCTATGGGGTGAGTAAGGGTCCATTTGACAGGCCGTTAATGATTGATGACCCAAGCCTGATAGACAAGCCTGGTTAGGTGGGGGCTATGGGGTGAGTAAGGGTCCCTTTGACAGGCCGTTAATGATTGATGACCCAAGCCTGATTTATGACCCTATGTAATGATTTATGACCCTATGTCATGTAGAAGGGTGCATGCCCTGGGTTGAGTAAGTGACCATGTGTCAGGTCAACCTGTTACTGTTTCTCACGGTTTGGGTTGGTTAAGGCCCCTTATAAAGCCGCTGAACAATACCTGTTTAAGACTGTACATGATAACCCCCCTGAATATTAAACAAAAATGACACCTATGCCAATTTTAGGGATGTTATGCTCGGCTTGTCATGAACCCAGTGACCAAAGCCTTGAAGAAGTTCTGTGTGAAGCTCCAGAATGTTTTAAAGGATTTTTGGGTACGAGTGAGGGCCACATGTCTTACATATTCCACCCGGAGGATTCTACGGTAAAGATATTCACAGACCGTGGACCCAAACCCCTTTATCCTGCAAAACCTGGGAGTTTTCCCCCGGCTCTGGGGATGAGAGAATGGCTAAACATCAGGCTGGCTCTTTGTAAAATTGAACAGGTCCTAAGTGTTACAAATGTGCCAGGATATGCGTTGGAAGAACAGGTCTGCGGCCGCAGTGATCTCAAGGCTCTAAGAATTGCTTCAATGGACTATAGCCCTGACAACAAAGTGACAATTTTAGCCTGTGACCTTTATGATAAGGCTAATGCTACAAAGTCTGTCAATTCTCCGGTAGCTTCCAGAGCCCGCAAACATGTAAACTTTTTTATTCCTGTGTTTAGTTTTAAATGGGTGGATTATCCAATTTTCATAACACTTATGAATAAGCTGGACATTCTCTTCCAAAATGGGGAACAGTTAAAGCGCTGGGCGAGGCTTTCCTTGAGACAGAATCAAGACCAAAAGGCCCGACGGCGGATCTACCCCTGGAGTGAAAACTTACCATGTGTTGATGGACATAGCAAGAGAGCCTTGCCTTTTGAGGGTGAACTCGACACGGACAATGGCGGTTGGTTGCATAAGCTCCCAGGATCTGTAAGAAAGGCATCGTAAAATACCTTAAGAATGTAACGATATAAAATGTATGTACTAAATATTTTGAATGAAATAAATGGTTTTAAAATCAGAATCTCACCACGTTATGAACTCTCGCGTTTGTTCACTCTTAGCGCAGTCTGTCCCTGAGAAAAATCTTGCGGAAAAAGCCATGTGGGCGCGCATGTGCGTGAGGGAGTTTTCTGTAGTGGCTGTGTGTGTGTGTGTGTGTGTGTGTGTGTGTGTGTGTGTGTGTTTCAAAAACAGAAAAAGGGGGGCGGGTTGTTTGTTAAAAAAATACCCTTGCATGCCTGGTGGTTCGTTTGAAACCAAGGTTTACACTAGCCTGCAAAACAGATGCCTACCCCCCAACAATAATATTGTGTCTTACGACTCCTAATCTTAAAGGCCTTTCATAAAACTATTTTTTTTAGGTGGGCTAAAAAGTCATTCATCCCAGCGATGTCGAGAACCACACACCCCCATGCATCTAGGTGCTAGCACCCCGGAGATTTTAGAAGCTCCAAAAGGATCCTAATGTTTAGACACACCCAATACCATGTGTTTGAAATGTGTCAAATATACCATGGGCGGGGGTATAGCCCGAAAAAAACGACAAACCCCAAATGCTATGTAAAAAAATCATTCAGGGGTTTTTCTCTAGGTCGTAGGGTACAAAAGCGCTAGAAACCATGGGCAATGTTAGCAGCGTTTTAGTTCCGATGCAAACAGCACCTCCAGAAACTCCAAGAATCGTTATCGGACTGAAGCGTTAAAAAAGATAATCGGGGAAAACAGTCTAATGGATCTATCGCAAGGTAAGTTCTTGAAATAAATCTTTATTAGATTTGATTGTTGTGGGGAATTGTTTGAAAAGCGTGGGATGTTATAGAAATATTAAACAATCATTAGGATCAGTATGCTTACCGTATAACAAGGCAATATTAGCTAAAGTGATTATAGCTTTAATATTGTCTAATGTTTTATAGATTCTGAAGCATTCACGCAGATACTCCGAGGTATAACTGAGCTCGAACCATCCAATGGGGCTCCGAAACAAAGTGCCGACAAACAAACGCCTGCCCTGAATTGTCAACGTAAGTAAGCTCCAAGAATTCCATACATAAAAATATTTATACCTTAAAAACAAAAAGTGTGGGCATCTTATATTAAAAGTTATTTTATATGTTTACAGAGGACCTAAAGCCTAGAAGGTTAAACGATGCCCTATGGAGCCTGAACGGTTTCTGCGAAGCATATGACTACGAGACAATTCTGCCCTACTCCCAGGATGTATTTACACAAAAGCAGCGAACAGAGACTTTAAACGGCAGGTCAACTCCCCTTGGCCAGGACAACGTTGTCCCCCATATTTCTAAACACCAAAGGATAATTAGTGCTCAGATCCACAGTTCCGCTTCACCCGAACAATTCTACTTGGCCGATATTCACGAGACGTCGTTCCAAGGACTAGGTATGAATCAATTATATATTATTATTTATATATATTATTATTTTAATATTTATATATTTTTTTTATGCCGGAATATGTTAAAACAAGGCCTAATGCTGTTTTTTTGTTTGTTTGTTTTTTTCAGGCTCCCCATCTACCGGACCTGCAGATGCTGTAATACAGGTTGAACAAAGACAACAGCCCCTGGTTTCAGAGCTTCTTCAGAACAGCCCTCGTCAAAAAAGCCGAGGTATTTAATTAATGTATTGTTAATATATAGGCTTATATCTGAAATGTATTTGGCATTTTTAACATATTTGAGGGTTAATAACCTATTTGTGTATGTATTATTTTTATTTCAGACTCCTCACCGGCTTATGAACACAACGCACAAACATCGGAGGATGCCCAGACAAGCATCCCCGAGGAGGCTCCAAAGACACCAGCGAAACCTGATGATGTCAAAGATTTAAATGACATTTCTGAGGTAGACGATTTGATGTTCTGTGAAGCTGCCAACCTTCTTGAATCGGCCAATTCTGTGGGGGAAACAGCAGATTCTGAAATAGACCAAGAACGTTTTTTCAAAGCGTTTACCCTGGGTTTAAAATCACGAAAGGCTCTACTCCAGAGGCGCATGTGTATTCTACTCGAGCATCAATACAATCAGGATGTGTCATTCTGGCGTAGCGAGCTACCCCGTATGTTAAAAAACATTAGGGCTAAAACAAGCAAATACCGCCGTTAAAAAACACACATGTAAACACACACACACACACACACATCCTTAATTAGACAGATGGCGCCCCCTATAGACCAAAGTGAGACAATTGAAACACTCTTAGCCAGGATCCCTACAGAGCTCCAAGATATAGTTAACCATATGAATGATTCGGGGGTAATTGACATAATGACAATAGATGAAAATCTATTATCCCAGATTCCCTCCGAACTCATAGACATTATTACACGTATGAATGAGTCAGGGCCTTCCGAGGAAAACATGTTAACACAGATTCCCGAAACCATCATATCTCTAATTACCCAGCTTAACGCGAGCCCTAGGTTTAATTCGGCCCCACAGACACCTCTAAGACAGCCTTTAACAACATTGTCCGAAGAGTCTGAAAGGCAATATGATGTTTTTGAACAGTTGGACAAATGTCTAGCAAATCTGGAGGGGGGCGGTCTTGAGATCAGTGTACAGAACGAGAGCGCTAGGTTTAATTCGGCACCCCAGACACCTATAAATCAGCCTTTAACACCAATGTCCGAAGAGTCTGAAACCCAATACGATGTTTTTGAACAGTTGGACAATTGCCTAGTAAATCTGGAAGGGGGAGGTCTTGATCGAAGTGTACATGTTTTGCGTCGAAATAAATTCAACAATATTGAGGTTCGCCAGTTTTTCAATTTCGCATGGGGGGGTCAGATTCGGGAATATGCTGTGTTTTACGTAATGCTTATGGACACTTTGAATGAACTGTTAGCGAGGATTAGAGATTATAGCGAACCTAGGGATCTCTTACAGTTGGAAATTTGTGGAGACAGTCTACAGAGCAAGGTATCGCTTATTTTACAGAATGGTGAAGCAGAGCTTGAACAATTTGTTAAACTGCTAGAACGCCTTGTACAGTCAAATTTAAACGTGCTAGCAGATAGGACCCTCGAACTTGTAGTACAATTAGTACGCCAACCACAAGGGGGCGGGGGTCAGAGACGAAAGCTCGAGAGTTTAATGCAGTCCGAAATCATAAGCAATAAAAGGGCCTATCTCATAAACGTTCACAATCCAGGTAATAAGCTATGTTTTGCCATAGGTTTGGCCCACTTACTCAGCCCAGGATGTACGGATCAAGCCGCGTTACATAAAGCTCGAGAGCTACAAACTGCGGTGGGTCTCGGTATACAGGATGCTGTGGCTTTCTCAGACATAGTCAAATTTGAAAACTTTCTGAACATCAAGATTGTGGTTTTGTACCACAGTAGGGCTAATGACGCTCTCCTCAAGTTCCAAAATATACCCGAACCACATCCTAAGACTATGTACTTTTATGTGCAAAATGAGCATTACTATGCCGTAACTAACATCACAGCCTTTTTAGGCGCGCCATATGTCTGTCCAGCCTGTCATACCGGCTACACACGCATGGGGGGGCACTCGTGCCGTTACAACTGTTCAGTATGTCTGGATAAACATTGCCCTATGCAGCCGCTAAACTTGACCCCCTGTGCGGATTGTCACCGCACATGTCGTTCGGCCTACTGTTACGAAAAACACAAAACTGAAACATGGCATCCCAAGGCATGTAAATCTGTAAGCAGTTGTGACATTAACAAGAAATGTCCAAAATGTCATTGCAATTACAACCTTAAAATAGATAGCCCTAAACCTCATGTTTGTGGAATTATACACTGCCCAATCTGTAAAGGTCCTTTGAAAAGCAGAGACGCGGAAGCGGTTCAAGAAGTAACACATGAGTGTTACATTCAGCCCTTGGCTGAAGATGAACATACAGAGAAATATGTGTTTTATGATTTTGAGACAACTCAGCAATCAGGGGTTCATTTGCCTATTTTTGTGTCAACCATGACTTTCAAGGGTGAAAAATGGTCGGCCGAGGGACCCGATTGTGCCCGACTCTTTCTAAAACATTTTAGAAAAGCCCAGTACAGAAACTTCACGTTTATAGCTCACAATGCTAGGGCCTATGACTCCTATCTGCTTCTGAACCCTTTGATACAGCAAGGCGTGGCACCCAGTGTCATAGCTCAAGGGAGTAAAATATTATGCTTTGTTGACCCCGCCTTCAAACAGAGATACATTGACAGCTTAAGCTTCTTACCCATGAGATTGGCTCAAATGCCAGAGGCCTTGGGTTTTGAAAACTCTGTCAAAGGCTATTTCCCTCATTTCTTCACATCTGAGGAGAATCTACATTATATAGGATCTTATCCAGCCCCCGAAATGTACGGGTGTGATCAAATGTCTCCCAAAGAGCGTGAGAGATTCATGACATGGTACGAGACCGTAAGACATGGCACTTTTGATTTCCATAAAGAGATGGAATCATACTGTGACAATGACGTTGTTATACTTCGTGAAGGATGCCTCAGATTCAGAGAAGAGGTAATCAAAGATGCGGGCATTGACCCCTGGAGCTGTACAACTATTGCATCAGCGTGCATGAAAACCTATCGTACACACTATCTAACTCCTGAATCTATAGCTATCCCATCGCCAGACAACTACCGACGCCAATTCAAGGCCTACTCTAGTGGTTCCATTCAATGGTTGGAGTACTTGGCCCAGGATAAAGATATTTTTATCCAACATGCTTTGAATCGGGGGGAGAAGGCTTTTGGGCCTTACCATGTAGATGGATACACACAGATTGACGGGGTTGAGACAGTGTATGAGTACAACGGTTGTTTCTTCCACGGTTGTAAATTATGCTTTGTCCCCCACACCTTGTGTGTCCTAACCCAAAAGACTTTTGGGGAAATGTACCAAGAGTTTCAAGACAAACTGAATTCTTTAAAGGCTACTTACGGGTTAAAAGTTGTGGTTTTGTGGGAGCACGAATGGACAGCCCTCAAAAAGGTAGATCCTAGTGTTAAGGCCTTCCTTACCCATTATGACCCTCCAGAGCCCCTGGAACCGCGACAGGCCTTGTTTGGAGGCCGGACCAATGCTTTGACATTGCGTTATGTAGCTCAACCCGACGAGACAATAGGCTATGTAGATTTTACATCCCTATATCCTCATGTAATGAGTTCCTCATTCTATCCTATAGGGCATCCTGAAATTATTCACAGCGACTTTGACGAACCCCAAAATTATTTTGGTTTAATCAAAGCGACTGTCTACCCTCCTAGGGGGCTGTTTATACCTGTGTTGCCTTACAAGGGTCCTAAAGGAAAACTTTTCTTTCCCCTTTGTCGCACATGCTGTGAAAACCACAACCAGGAAAACCCCTGTGATCACACAGATCAAGAAAGAGCCCTGACCGGTGTATGGGTCACTGTAGAATTCTCTAAGGCTTTAGAGAAGGGGTATCGTGTGGCCAAAATCTTTGAAGTGTGGAACTTTTCCAGGAAATCAGACACACTTTTTAAAGAGTACATCAAAACCTTCTTGAGATGCAAGCAGATGGCTTCAGGCTATCCTGCATCGGTCACAGATCAAGAAAGTAAAGACCAGTACATTCAAGACTACCATGACAGAGAAGGCATACTTCTTGACCCTGACAGAATAGAGGTCAACAAAACCAAAAGAAATGTGTCGAAATTGTACTTGAACTCCCTTTGGGGGAAATTAGCGCAGAGATGCAATATGCTAACAACTTCGATCATTAAAGACCCCGAAGAATTTTTGGAATTTGTTTTTTCGGACCAATACGAAATTTCACATTTTTCCTTCTTGAGTCAAGACATTGCCTTGGTGCAATGGAGGCGCCACCAAAAGTGGGTTCTACCCCCGGGTAATGTAAATGTGTTTCTTGCAGCATTTACCACAGCCTATGGCCGCCTTGAACTGTACACCCTCATGGAACAGCTTCAGAGGCGGGTTCTTTACCACGACACAGACTCTGTGGTCTATGTAAGCAAACCGGGGGATTGGACCCCCCCACTTAGCAACTATCTTGGGGGTTTAACGAGTGAACTCGAAGAGGGTGACCATATTACAGAATGGTCCTCATGTGGTCCAAAAAGCTATGCTTTTAGGACTAAAGCCAATCACGTGGTGTTGAAAGCCAAAGGCGTGACTCAAAACTATGAAAATGCACCGCGTGTAAACTTGGAATCAATCACGCGCTTGGTCGAGGGGTTCGTAAAGGACAAGAATAGTGACTTGGAGATTTTGAGCTCCTACAACAAAATAGTGAGGGATAAAAAGGGGTTCCATCTAAGAAACGCACCACTCACTAAAAGATTCAGGGTAGTCTATGACAAGAGACAGCTATTGCCTGACGGTACCACATTGCCCTTTGGCTACTGACTTATGCTACAAGCCCCAGTGTGTCTTAAAGCTTAAGATATTATGACTGCTGTCGAGGGTTTTGACCCCCGGCTACAATTGCCTTTTTCAGCATTAATTGCAGGACCTTCAAACAGTGGCAAAACTTTTTTTGTAAAAAGTATTTTAGAGAATTCTGAACATGTGTTATCTCAAAAGCCTGACAATATTGTATGGTGTTATTCATGTTACCAACCTCTGTATGATGAATTATTGAAGACAATAAAAATCAAGTTTGTTGAAGGAATACCCGATTCTCTGTCTGATGATGAACTTCTCCCCCCACATGTAAATAATCTGCTGGTTTTGGACGATATGCTATTTGCTGGTAGCGAACACCCTGAAATTGCACGAGCTTTTACCCAATATACTCATCATAGAAACCTGTCCGTGCTTTACTTGGTCCAGAATGTGTTTCACCAAGGTAAAAATAGTCGGACCATTAGCTTGAATGCCAACTACATGGTATTGTTTAAAAATCCTAGAGACAAACTGCAAATTAGCACTCTAGCTCAGCAGATGTACCCTGGACGGAAATCATACTTTATGGAGAGCTATGAGGACGCTACCAAAGAGCCATTTTCTTATTTAATCGTGGATTTAAAAGCAAATACTCCAGAACACCTTAGGCTACGTACAGGGCTGTTTCCGGGGGAGAGGCCTGCTGCATACCTTCCTAAAAAGTAAACGCTATGTCTCTGCGTTTAAAAAGAAACCTCCCCCTCTTGAGAAGGCTAGTAGGTTCTACAGCTAAAGAACGGAAGGCCATCTTGGGTCGCTGTTCTTCAGATCTCATATTAGCCCTATGTGAGATTGCTTTGAATCTTCTCAAAGGACGCATTCCACTCACCCTGAACCAATTGAAAAAATTAAGGAGACAAAAGACAGCGATCAAACTCTTTGCCAATAAAAGGGCCAGTCTTCAAAAGAAAAGACATAGTATACAACAGTCTGGGGGTTTTCTTCTACCTTTACTCAGTATAGCCGTGCCCTTCATCACCAGCCTTATTGCGGCCAGACGTGGTGGTTGAACACGTGGGTGTGATGGCCACTAAAATGTACTTGGTGCCTCAACAAGAGTTGGATAGACTTAAAAAACAAATGCAGGGTCCTGAAGATATCAGACAAACAGCGGAAAATGATTTGGATACGGCCATGAAGGATGTTTTGAACCGAAAAGGATTGAACCCCTATGATAAGATTCAAAAATACACAAACCTAATGCAAAGGTATTTGACTCGGGTAAAGCAAGGGGAGAGAGAGACTAACCATTTAACCCTTTCCCTACCGGACCCTTTAACAGATGTCGAACCTAACGATAGCCATGCCCCTGTAAGGCCTGTACCGTCGATCTTACCTAGTGGAGATAATATGTCGGGTGAAGCTCAAATGCCATTTGAAGATAAAGTTATGCATGACCTACTGACACATGTGCCTTTACGTAACAGGAAGAATGTTAAATACATTATGAACAAGATAAAAGACTCAAAGGGGATAGCTGCTTGGAACGACTCTGGAGAGTTTATCCTTCAGGGCTCTGTGGTTAGGGGGTCCCATATGCAGGACTTGCTTAAAAGTACCACGGCTGCCCACAAGGTTGCTGATGACCGAAGGCCTCCCGGCTGGCGTCAGTTTCTTAAGGCCCTGGCAATCCTCAACATCCCCCTCTCCGGTGTACCCAACCATAAGCTTCGTCAACAGATTCAAGCTTTAAAACAAAAGCCTTCAACGAGATACAGCACCCCTAAAGATGCCCCAACGACACCGGCCCCATATGAAAGCGATGATGCTAACTCATTTACTCCCATGAACGTCTCAGGACCTTTTCCTAAACCCGATCTCTCGGCGTGGTTAGACTTTTGAAAATGACTTTTGAATGACTATGATTAAATTCAATAAATTTTTTATTTGAAAAATAAGCAAGTTAACATTTGTGGCATTCTTGAAACATATGACGTGAGCATACGCCTTGATTACGCGTTCTTAAAGGACACACATTTGAACACTTTTGATATTTTCTAACAAAACAAGATACAAGGTTATCATTACTTCTTAAATCATCCTTATAAAGAGACATAACATCTTCAAAAGAAACTCCCCGGGCTCTTTGGCACAGGTAAAATACACAGTGGTGACCGCATGTAGTGGAAAGGTTATCTTGCACTTGTTTGATGTTGTAGTAGATCTTTGTACCGTTTAGGGTCAAAAAATCTTTAATAGATTTAGGGAAATGTGAAAAACCGGGGGGAAAGCCATAGGAATCAAAAAAAGTTGAGATTTTTCGTCCACCTTCCTGTTCTAATGTCATAGCTAGCCAATGTTCACCAGGCATGTGTTTAGGATGGGTATTGACAATAAACATTGCAGGCCTCTCAGACCATATCTCCATAGGTAATTCATCACAAGCCAACACTCCACAAAATTGTTTTCCAATCAAGCGGCTCATGAGCCCGTCCAACTCTTGGGTATTCATGTCTTTGTTCAAAGGTCCTTAATAATAATCCACTAAGACCTGTCTTCGGGCATTCACTTCCAAGATTGAATCAGAGCATGCGTAAACAATCATGCTAACTGTACAGGTTAAAGGTGTACGGAAACGCATTTCCAGCCTGAGGTTACCTTGGGACACCACAGACAGATTTCCTGAGGTGTCATCATCAGGTGATAAATTGAAAGCATACAATGTGTAACCCTCTGCAAAATCATTTCTGTCAATAGGTAAAGAGAGATCTTTTAGATGTCGCCCTGTAGCCAGGAATAGATTGTAAAATTCTCGCACAGATATGTTGTTATTAAATTGTGGTTGGAAAGCCTTCGCCGGAACCTGACGTCCGTCCTGACAGAGCGCTACATACTCTGCATTGAAGTGCTGAAAATTAAAGGGGTTTTTATCTAAACTGCCCGTATTAGAGGCGTGATCAACCAGACCTATAACCACATATCTAGGTAAAGGGCCTAGAAATAGGTTTTCTTGACTGCAGATTCTACTGCCCACAGGTATGCTAAAGGTTTTCATGGTAATTCTTTGGAGAGGGTAAAGGGCATTTCCTTTCATCAAAGCATGTGAGTGACCCAGGCGCACGGCCGGAGATACAGATACTTTTTTAATAAAAAGGGTTGCCCCCAACACTTTCAAACTAAAATCCCCGTCTTGGGGAGACATCAGGCAAAAATCATCCTTGGCCCTGGTTAATTTTAATCTTAAATCAACCGAATTTAAGAGTAACCGTTCTTGAAAGAAAATGTCAGAGTGTATAGGGCCTAGCAAATGAAACTCTCGAGATTCGGCGCAGTAGCGAGCTCGTGCCGCTAGTCCTTTGTTTGCACCGGTGGAAGGGTCTGTCGATTCCATAGAGGCTCCTGCAGTATCCTTGCTAAACAGCCCGGCGCTAAATTGGGTTTTGAGAGTGTCTTCGGAGTAGTTTAGTAAACACTCCATGATGGCTCTATAAGGGTATGTAGCGCTGCTTTGACTGATTAGGCGTTCACCCAAAGTCACATCAACTTGGGAGAAAATGGTGGCCAAGGGGTAATTAATGAGACTCACTTTGGCATCGTCTGCAATATTAGACCCATCTCTTTTGGTCACTTTTAGACGTAAATGCACCAAGGTGTTGTTGAGGTCCAGATAGTTGTCACCATGGCCTGGTATGAAAAATTCGATAGGCCCGTTATCGGTAATAGCAGAGAGAGGGGCTATCTCCACATAACTGGATCTATCTATTGAATGCTGCGTTAACGGTGCCGTGAAAAGATCAAGTTCTGTCTTTATAGCTTCAGAGGACATTCGATGTAAAAGAGCCATGTCACTTATTCTTTTAGAAAATACTTCCTAGTATTCTTTTAGCCTGTTTTGGTACAGACCTCCTCACTTTACCCCGTCTTTGACTTACTGAGGTTCTTTTAACAGTTAACCGCCGCTTTTTAGGTGCAGGTCTACGCCTTAAACCAGGGGGTCTCTTTTTTGGCCTTCGAGACAATATCATAAGCCCCGAGCCTTCTTGATGCTCCACCTCTGGTGACGCCCTTCGGGTCATAGCATTGGCTACAACCTCACTTACTATATTTTTAGCCGCTGATTTTAAATGTGGTTTGGCTATGCTGAAGCCTCTCTTCATAAACGGTAAAACCATCCTGAAGAGGTTACGGAATATACCTCCTATCCCCGAACCATACATTGTCGGCGCTCCATGATATCCTGGTAGTCCATTACCCACTTGATCCACATAGTATGAAACATAACGGTTAGGGTCGAGCTGATGGTGCTCCATAACCCTTTTATTTGTATTATGTTTATAAATATAATACAGCTATTATATATGTAGAGAGGTTTTGGTGGGTCTAAAGTGGAGTTTTACAATCGTTTTACCATAAGTAAATTCAATGTTTTCGTTCTGATCCGTTTTAAGCTCAACCAGAATGTTTTCAATATAGTTCTTGCTGACATGTACGTAGTGCGGCTTGTCATAATTGACAGTGACGATGTCCCCATCCTTGCCGTCTATATGAACTGTTCGCAGGAGGGGCACACAGCTGTCTCCGACCCTTTGATAGGTTATGATGTCGGTATAGACAAATATGTTGTAAAAGCCTGCATGTATATCCGCAGGGAATGGGAATAATTTATCGTTCACATACGTCCATTTATTGGGACCCATCCCCAACATGTAGGATAAATTACCGCTGGTCTTTATACCTCCGTTAGCAGGCCCTGAGATTTGTATCCTTTTATGGATTGGATTGTAGAATAGGAATATTTCCATCTTGTTCAGGGTTAGGTGTTCATTCAACTCTGAGACGATCCTGTCGACGGTTCTATAGAAACCTTTTTTAAGCTTAATAAGTTTCGCAGGTTCCGAGAACCTTTTGCAATAAAAATCACGGTCCTTAGCTTTGATATTATACCAACTATGGGGGTATGTAATCTCGCTGAGACCTACTTCCCAAGCCTCTGATAACTCTATAGGCTTTGGAAAATTGGTTGTATACTTCGAACTCTGATTATTACGATATATCTGTGCCGACGCATTACTGGGGAGAGTCAGGTAGAAGCCGCTGTGTTCCATGATGCCCAACTGTGTACACGCGAATGATGCGCTAGTTATCATGACTAGGGTTTAAATTAACCCCCGTTGCCTCCACCACATCCTGCTCCAATACCCAACTGTTGAACTTTTGAGGCCAGTTTTTCCAGCGGACCAGCAACCATTTTTTACCCTTTTCTCTCTTCTGATCTAGAATCTCCTCCACGTGAAAGACTTTGTCTTTACCCAACTGGACCTTCTGTAATTCCTTCTCATAAAAAGATCCCTCTATAAGATCCCCGTCATAATCTTTTAATTTGTAGACCGGCGGAATGCGTGGCAGACATTCGGTAACTGTAAACAACTCCGAGCTAAAGCCTTGTCGTATTTTTTGTCGAAAACACCCCTCAACTTTGATATACGCACCAAGTCACCCACTAGGAATTTAAAAGTCATTTTTTTCTTACGGCGAAGTGGGAACAAACCATACATATTTTTAAAGACTTGAAAAGAGTTTTCCGAAGAGACCTCCGAGGGCTTCATACGTATAGTCTTATGGTAGCTGTGGTTGTAACCGTTTACTAAATCCTGAACTATGTCTGTATATCGGTTGGTGTTGTGAGCTGTAAAATAGCGCCACATCCGCTCTTTCAAAGTCCTATTAAAGCGTTCCACAACCGAAGCTTTCAATCAGAGCCTGTAGCAAAATGTACTATATTATACTTATTCATTAGCTTCTGAAATGTTTGATTAAAAAATTCTTTTCCCCCATCCGTCTGCACTTTCTTGGGGGCGCCTCCTGCCTTCAGATCGATTCAAAGGCCCCTGGTCACCTCTGCCCCGCTCTATTTTTTACACCCTTACATAGGCTAATTTAGAGAAAATATCTATAACCGTTAGCATGTAGCGATTTCCATCATTTTTATCGGCAAGGGACTGCATGTCACATAGATCCGCCTGAAATTGGGATAATGGATGCGTAGAAAAACTATATTTCTTGGAAAATGTTTTCTTACAGGTTTATGTAGAGTGTAGGCATCTTGCTCTGATAACCATTCATTCACTTTAGCATCGCTTAACAGACTACCTGTTTCTTCGACTATAGCTCTCTGTAACGCTCTTTACCCCCATAAGACCCGGGGTTAGAGGGATTATAATACTACTGTTTTCAAACAGCTGCCTCAGCCATCCTTCTTGCCTCTCTGCAGGTACAATAACTGAATGAGGCCACCTTTCATATAACGACAACATTTCAGTTTGTGAATTTTTATTTTAAGAATGCAACAATTATTACGTATACAGAACAATTCAGGATTTGTTGCAAGATACAAGTCCCCGTTTTCTCAACAATCACAGCATGCAAAACCCTGTATATATTGTTTAGATTTACAGGTTTGTTTCGCTGAATTTTAAACACACACGTCTGATATATAAGTATATAAACAACAAATATGATACACATTCACATTAAAGGGTGGTTCAACAAATAATGTAAAATCTTAGCCAAAGTTATTTCTAGTTCTTCAGAATCCTCAACAGCCTTGATACATATGTGACCATTGTAAACTCTCGCCCGTATGTCGGACATGTTTCATGATTTGCTCCATTTTTAACACACGCTCTACAATAACCCCTGTATTGTGGGTTGTGTAGAACTTTACATTGTTCACTTTATTTTCAATAATCTGATGCATAACATTTGTAAGGTCTCTCAAAAGAAAAAATGTATTATTCGCTCAAACATCGTAGACACATAGTTACCATAGCTCTAAATAAACTAAATGTCACTCGGTCTCTTGGGATTTATTGAGCCAGAAAAGCATCACATCAGCCATCACAGCTTCCCTGTATTTGTTGTCGTCCACCAGGGTGTGTCGGATTTCTTTGAGTTTCTCATGGATGAAGAGGGCCTCCTTCAGTTCATGTAGGAAGGCTTCGGTTACCCCGTAAACTCTTAGGGAATAGACGGCGCAATACCCATAGGACTCCAGGGGCGATGACCAGCGCTGGTATAAACGGCAGGACCACACGTCTTTCACCAGCTCCTCAAAATGATTGAAAAAGTAGTATCTAGGAGGGTCGTAGAGGCAAGGATGACGACGCTGGCTGGGATGATTGATCTCACAGCCGATGCATTTTTCTCGTATATATTCGCCAATCACCACGTTTTAAAAGTGTAGCTACAGAGGCCTTGATTGTATCCACAAAAACAGTACTGGCCACCCCATCAAACACATCCTCAGGCTGGGGTAAATGTCGGGGGTGTCACGGGTCTTGCCAGGGGGTGCGTAGGAGGTAGGGCTTCGTGGCATAGAGTCTTTAGTGTCGGGCCCCCATGACGTAGTGGCTTCCTCGTAGATGGTCTGGAGATCCATGGTTGTATGCTGAAATGAAGAACTGTCTGGCTTTTTTTCTTTTTATTGTAGAACAAGGCCCTTGGGTATCTGGGGGGGCGGGGGTTAAAGCATCCGCTTACTTAGTTTTCTTCTGACGCTGTATCTTCTTGAGCTCTTTTGCATCGTAATCTTTACGATTCGTATATATTATGCACTTCCTTTAAATGAACAAGGCTCTGACGCTGTTGGCTCTGTACAAAGAGAGCATCCAACGGTTGCAACATTTCAATTCCCGTACATCCAACTGTTAAAAGGAATAAGCGACGCAGTCGGTATCCCAGTCAGGCCACACCCCTAAGTTTGTGGTTTCGTATTGCCTCGGTGCCGATATAGAACTCCACGCTGCCGCACGGTCCGGCATTCTTTCTTTGTATTTTCAACCCTGTGAAATATTTGTCCTGAGGAGTCGGGGTACCTTCCCAACGGGTCTCGTGGCCCGTGTACACACTATACCCCTTGGTGATAAGGCCTCAGTTCAGGACACACAACCTTGCGAAAAACCGACCAGTCTTCAACACCATATTCCAAGCCTACAGTCTGGTCTGTATATTCTTCTCCTTCATCTACCGTATAGAGGGTCACTCTACAGGCCAGGTAATCAAACCGATACCCCCACTGCTGGCCATTAGACATCAACACTTGATCTGTCAGAGCATTTGCTGGCGGTATTTGGGTTCTATACACATTTAAAAAACGTTTTTTTGGCGCATCATATATTGCTGGTTGATACTTTGCCCTTGCTCTATGGGCAACCCGAAGGCCTGTTTCAGTTGTTACAGTCATCACTGCTTTGGTACCGATCCCAAATTCCATGGTTATTCTTAAGATCTTGTGCACTCTTAAACAGGTATTGTTCAGCGGCTTTATAAGGGGCCTTAACCAACCCAAACCGTGAGAAACAGTAACAGGTTGACCTGACACATGGTCACTTACTCAACCCTGGGCATGCACCCTTCTACATGACATAGGGTCATAAATCATTACATAGGGTCATAAATCAGGCTTGGGTCATCAATCATTAACGGCCTGTCAAATGGACCCTTACTCACCCCATAGCCCCCACCTAACCAGGCTTGCCTATCAGGCTTGGGTCATCAATCATTAACGGCCTGTCAAATGGACCCTTACTCACCCATAGCCCCCACCTAACCAGGCTTGCCTGACCAGAAGACATGCACACGTCATCACTACATAGGGTTCACATAGCGTTCACATAGGTTCACATAGGGTCATCAATCAAAATTTTGACACGTGACATCTACTTTAATCTCTCTAATGGGCCAACATTCACCCAACTTATTGTGAGAAGCTTGTGGAAGGCTACCCGAAACGTTTGACCCAAGTTAATTAATGTAAAGGCAATGCTACCAAATAGTAATTGAGTGTATATAAACTTCTGACCCACTGGGAATGTGATGAAAGTAAATAAAATCTGAAATAATCATTCTGACATTTCACATTATTAAAATAAAGTGGTGAATCTAACTGACCTAAGACTGGGCATTTTTACTAGGATTAAATGTTATGAATTGTGCAAACTTTGAGTTTTAAAATTGTGAGTTTAAATGTATTAGACTAAAGTGTATGTAAACCTCCGACTTCAACTGTATATGCCTATATCAATTTTGAACAAGATTATCTATTTTGGATGCAATTTGAATGTCATGAGAAAGACTTTGAGAGAGTACTCACAGGTGTTCTCAATTAGCAGCAAATATTTGAGTGACAGGTGTTTGAAACTCTTCAGCTGCAATTACAAATAAGGTGAACCCCAAAAGCCAGATGAAGATGTGTAAATTAGACTCGCTTTCGGTACTTATATTAATGTACAATAGCCTATGCTGCATCAAATGTAGGGCCTACCTGTCACAATAAAAAAAAGTTACCATGATACGATGATAGGTCTACATGCATTCTGAACTACACTCCATACTGAAATGGCTGTATGTCCCCACCCTGAGCATTGATGATGGATCATGCAGAGAGAAGGACGTAGAGAATTTAGACATTGCATATAATTGAACAGTTGCATTTCACGCCATACTCTTCATTTAAATAATTTATTATAATTAGCTGGTTTCTCACAGTTATTGATCCCGGGAAAGGGGAGTAGTTTTTGGGTGGTAAATCTCGGTAACCAGGTTCCTTCCATTCAATCCTAGTCAGCATGGCAATCACATTAACCTCCCATTCTTTAAACATTAACCTCTCTTTTCTTAAAATGTACACTCCTTCCCCTCTCCCATCCTGCTTTTTTCTCACTTTGGGAACTCTTCAGAGGCAGAAACATAACCGTTCAATACTAGTGTTTCCTTAAAAGATTGAAAACATGAAAAATGCATGGGAAAGTAGATTTTTAAATATAGCTACTTGGCTCTCTTTAAAACATAAATAATTTATCACATAGGCGCTCCAGGGGGAGTCGTGTTCCAGGATATGTTGATTTCACACCATCTCTCCACCTATGTAGCCCAACCTCTGTGTTTATCGTTGCCAAAAAACAACACATATCCCATCAGCCCAGATGAGGAGGGGAGGTGCAGAGACAGGAATTTTTATTCCAACATTCTGAAGTGAATCCGAGGTAATTGACATGAATGTGAGATTTATAAAGACGTGTAAGACTGTGTTGATGGATCACTCCGACAAGCATCATGTGGGCACTCAAATATCTGTCTTGTTAATCGCCTGGTGTTACATCATATAAACGTGTGACTCAGCATAGCATTTCTAATTATAAAGATTTGAAATGTTCAGAACCATTGAATTGGTAAAGTAAATTAAACACACAACATAGAGATTGTGTTGCCAATGGGGTTTCAGGGCAATAGGAAAGCATAGCACAGAAATTTATCTAGAGCAGAGTTTGTGAAGGCGAAAACAGCGCTAATAATGTTATGTGTCTATGTAGAGAGAGAGAGAGAGAGGTTTCAGCTAAAGAGTGCTGACAAACACCTTAAAATTTCACTGGTGAGGTAGAATAAAATGCCTGGAAGTTGTCTAAGTTACTTTCCCCAACAGGTGGTGGATATGTTTTTTTCCCCAACAAATAAATGTATGGGTTAACATATGGGTCTAAATGAACATGATGCTGATGAATTTACTATAGCTCCATCTATTTGATCTTATGTACAAAACAGCCAGGGGGACAAATAGCTTTGCCAGTGCACTAATACGAATGGTGTCATTAATGCTGACTCCAGAATATGTTCAAAACTGAATGGACCCCATGTAAAAGTTACAGTATAGTAACAGTACAGTAGAGTAGAGTAGACAACTCAAATGCCATCTACTGAGTATCGATCCTATCACGATTAATAGCCGTCTTTCCCATACTCCCTCTTTCTTATGAAATGGACAGATTAAACAGATTTATTTTATTTTATTAGAGAACAGGCACTTTGGCACTTTATTTATACCAGCATTCCTCTACAGCTTGTTTTACCCTCTCTATCATCTTTTCTCTTGGGTGTGAGTTTCTGTCAGGCTGATTAAAACTCTCAATAACTTACAGCTTACTGGATATAGGAAGGCTCTTACATAATAATCTATGCTTTCAGCCAAGCAAGTATAGTCATGTGTGCATACATTTTACTTGTGGGTGGTCCTGGGGAATCAAACCCACAATCCGGCACGCAAAGCACCATGCTCTACCAACTGACACACACAGGACCACAACCAATCGATAATCAATGATCCCTCAATTATTTAGAAGCATTTGCAGATGAAATGCATTGTGCTGTGAGTGTGTTCTACTT
>NW_022264957.1:0-20471 GCF_002021735.2 Oncorhynchus kisutch | reverse complement strand
CCATGTATAAACTCCATATATAAACTCCATGTATAAACTCCATATATAAACTCCATGATAAACTCCATGTATAAACTCCATGTATAAATAAACTCCATATATAACTCCATGTATAAACTCCATTATAAACTCCATGTATAAACTCCATATATAAACTCCATGTATATAAACTCCATGTATAAACTCCATGTAATATATAAACTCCATAATAAACTCATATATAAACTCCATATATAAACTCCATGTATAACTCCATGTATAAACTCCATTATAGAAAACTCCATGTATAAACTCCATATATAACTCCATGTATAAACTCATATATAAAACCATAATAAACTCCATATATAAACTCATGTATAAATCCATATATAAACTCCATGTATAAACTCCATGATAAAACTCCATATATATAAACTCCATGTATAAACTCCATGTATAAACTCCATGTATAAACTCCATGTATAAACTCCATATATAAACTCCATATATAATATATAAACTCCATGATAATATATAAACTCCATGTATAAACTCCATATATAAACTCCATGTATAAACTCCATGTATAAACTCCATGTATGTATAAAACTCCATGTATAAACTCCATGTATAAACTCCATATATAAACTCCATATATAATATATAAACTCCATGTATAATATATAAACTCCATGTATAAACTCCATATATAAACTCCATGTATAAAACTCCCATATATAAACTCCATGTATAAACTCCATATATATATAAACTCCATGTATATAATAAACTCCATATATAACTCCATATATAACTCCATATATAAATCTAAACTCCATGTATAACTCCAGATATAACTCCATATCAATATATAAACTCCATGTATAAACTCCATATATAAACTCCATGTATAAACTCCATATATACCTCCATAATAATATATAAACTCCATGTATAAACTCCATATATAAACTCCATATATAATATATAAACTCCATGTATAAACTCCATATATAAACTCCATATATAATATATAAACTCCATGTATAATATAAAACTCCATGTATAAACTCCATATATAAACTCCATGTATAATATTTATAAATCCATGTATAAACTCCATATATAAACTCATGTTAAACTCCATATATTAAACTCCATGTATAAACTCCATATATAAACTCCATGTATAAACTCCATGTATAAACTCCATATATAAACTCCATGTATAAACTCCATGTATAAACTCCATATATAAACTCCATATATAAACTCCATATATAAACTCCATATATAACTCCAGTATAAACTCCATGTATAAACTCCATGTATAACTCCATGTATAAAACTCCATGTATAATCTATAAACTCCATGTATAAACTCCATATATAAACTCCATGTATAAACTCCATATATAACTCCATATATAAACTCCATGTATAATATATAAACTCCATGTATAAACTCCATGTATAAACTCCATGTATAAAACTCCATGTATAACTCCATGTATAAAACTCCATATATAACTCCATGTATAACTCCATGTATAATATATAAACTCCATGTATAAACTCCATATATAATATATAAACTCCATGTATAAACTCCATGTATAAACTCCATTATAATATATAAACTCCATGTATAAACTCCATATATAATATATAAATCCATGTATAAACTCCATGTATAAACTCCATGATAAATCCATGTATAAACTCCATGTAAAACTCCATGTATAATATATAAAACTCCATGTATAAACTCCATATATAAACTCCATGTATAAACTCCATATATAAACTCCATATATAAACTCCATGTAAAACTCCATGTATAAACTCCATATATAAACTCCATGTATAAACTCCATATACTGTATAAACTCCATATATAAACTCCATGTATAAACTCCATGTAAAACTCCATATATAAACTCCATATATAACTCCATATATAAACTCCATATATAAACTCATATATAATATATAAACTCCATATATAACTCCATATATAAACTCCATGTATAAACTCCATATATAAACTCCATGTATAAACTCCATATATAAACTCCATATATAAACTCCATATATAAACTCCATATATAAACTCCATTATAAAACTCCATATATAAACTCCATATATTAATATATAAACTCCATATTATAAACTCCATGTATATAAACTCCATATATAAACTCAATATATAAACTCCATATATAAACTCCATATATAAACTCCATATATAAACTCCATATATAAACTCCATATATAAACTCCATGATAAACTCCATGATAAACTCCATGTATAAACTCCATATATAAACTCCATATATAAACTCCATATATAAACTCCATGTATAAACTCCAATATAAACTCCATGTATAAACTCCATGTATAAACTCCATATATAAACTCCATGTAAAACTCCATATATAAACTCCATGTATAAACTCCATGTATAAAACTCCATATATAAACTCCATGTATAACTCCATATATAAACTCCATATATAAACTCCATGTATAAACTCCATATATAAACTCCATGTATAAACTCCATGTATAAACTCCATATATAAACTCCATGTATAAACTCCATATATAAACTCCATGTATAAACTCCATATATAACTATATAAACTCCATATATAAACTCCATATATAAACTCCATGTATAAACTCCATATATAAACTCCATATATAATATATTAAACTCCATATATAAACTCCATATATAAACTCCATATATAAACTCCATGTATAAACTCCATGTATAAACTCCATATATAAACTCCATATATAAACTCCATAATAAACTCCATGTATAAACTCCATGTATAAACTCCATATATAAACTCCATGTATAAACTCCATATATAAACTCCATATATAAACTCCATATAACTATATAAACTCCATATATAAAATATAAACTCCATATATAAACTCCATATATAATATATAAACTCCATATATAAACTCCATATAATATATAAACTCCATATATAAACTCCATGTATAAACTCCATATATAAACTCCATATATAAACTCCATGTATAAACTCCATGTATAAACTCCTATATATAATATATAAACTCCATGTATAAACTCCATGTATAAACTCCATATATAAACTCCATGTATAAACTCCATATATAATATATAACTCCATATATAAACTCCATATATAAACTCCATGTATAAACTCCATATAATATATTAAACTCCAATATAATATATAAACTCCATATATAAACTCCATATATAATATATAAACTCCATATATAAACTCCATATATAAACTCCATATATAAACTCCATGTATAAACTCCATATATAAACTCCATAATAACTCCATGTATAAACTCCATGTATAAACTCCATATATAATATATAAACTCCATGTATAAACTCCATGTATAAACTCCATGTATAAACTCCATGTAAACTCCATATATAATTATAAACTCCATATATAAACTCCATATATAAACTCCATGTATAAAAACTCCATATATAATATATAAACTCCATGTATAAACTCCATATATAAACTCCATATATAAACTCCATATATAAACTCCATGTATAAACTCCATATATAAAACATATATAAACTCCATATAAAACTCCATGTATAAACTCCATATATAAACTCCATATATAATATATAAACTCCATATATAAACTCCATATATAAACTCCATGTATAAACTCCATATATAAACTCCATATATAATATATAAACTCCATATATAAACTCCATATATATAAACTCCATGTATAAACTCCATATATAAACTCCATATATAAACTCCATATATAAACTCCTATATATAAACTCCATGTATAAACTCCATATATAAACTCCATGTATAAACTCCATATATAAACTCCATATATAAAACTCCATGTATAAACTCCATATATAAACTCCATGTATAATATATAAACTCCATATATAAACTCCATATATAAAACTCCATGTATAAACTCCATATATAAACTCCATAATAATATAAACTCCGTATATAAACTCCATATATAAACTCCATGTATAAACTCCATGTATAAACTCCATATATAAAACTCCATGTATAAACTCCATATATAATATATAAACTCCATATATAAACTCCATATATAAACTCCATTATAAACTCCATGTATAAACTCCATGTATAAACTCCATGTATAAACTCCATATATAAACTCCATATATAAACTCCATGTATAAACTCCATATAAACTCCATGTATAAACTCCATGTATAAACTCCATGTATAAACTCCATATATAAACTCCATGTATAAACTCCATGTATAAACTCCATATATAAACTCCATGTATAAAACTCCATGTATAAACTCCATATATAAACTCCATGTATAAACTCCATATATAATATATAAACTCCATATATAAACTCCATGTATAAACTCCATATATAAACTCCATACATAAACTCATGTATAAACTCCATGTATAAACTCCATGTATAAACTCCATATATAAACTCCATGTATAAACCATATATAACTCCATATATAAACTCCATGTATAAACTCCATATATAAACTCCATATATAAAACTCCATGATAAACTCCATATATACTATATAAACTCCATGTATAAAACTCCATATATAATATAAACTCCATATAAAACTCCATGTATAAACTCCATGTATAAACTCCATGTATAAACTCCATATATAAACTCCATGTATAAACTCCATATATAAATAACTCCATATATAAACTCCATGTATAAACTCCATATATAACTCCATATATAAACTCCATGTATAAACTCCATATATAATATAAAACTCCATATATAACTCCATGTATAAACTCCATATATAAACTCCATGTATAAACTCCATGTATAAACTCCATATATATAATAAACTCCATATATAAACTCCATATATAACTCCATATATAAACTCCATGTATAAACTCCATGTATAAACTCCATGTATAAACTCCATGTATAAACTCCATGTATAAACTCCATGTATAACTCCATATATAAACTCCATGTATAAATCCATGTATAAACTCCATGTATAAACTCCATGTATAAACTCCATGTATAAACTCCATGTATAAACTCCATGTATATAAACTCCATATATAAACTCCATATATAAACTCCATGTATAAACTCCATGTATAATATATAAACTCCATGTATAAACTCCATGTATAAACTCCATGTATAAACTCCATATATAAACTCCATGTATAAACTCCATATATAAACTCCATATATAAACTCCATATATAAACTCCATGTATAAACTCCATATATAATATATAAACTCCATGTATAAACTCCATGTATAAACTCCATGTATAAACTCCATGTATAAACTCCATATATAATATATAAACTCCATATATAAACTCCATATATAAACTCCATGTAAAATATAAACTCCATGTATAAACTCCATAATAAACTCCATATATAAACTCCATGTATAAACTCCATGTATAAACTCCATGTATAAACTCCATGTATAAACTCCATGTATAAACTCCATGTATAAACTCCATGTATAAACTCCATGTATAAACTCCATGTATAAACTCCATATATAAACTCCATGTATAAACTCCATGTATAAACTCCATGTATAAACTCCATGTATAAACTCCATGTATAAACTCCATATATAATATAAACCTCCATATATAAACTCCATATATAAACTCCATGTATAAACTCCATATATAATATATAAACTCCATGTATAAACTCCATATATAAACTCCATATATAAACCCCATATATAAACTCCATGTATAAACTCCATATAAACTCCATATATAAACTCCATATATAAACTCCATGTATAAACTCCATATATAAACTCCATATATAACTCCATATAAACTCCATATATAAACTCCATGTATAAACTCCATGTATAAACTCCATGTATAAACTCCATATATAAAACTCCATGTATAAACTCCATATATAAACTCCATATATAAACTCCATGTATAAACTCCATATATAAACTCCATGTATAATATATAAACTCCATATATAAACTCCATATATAAACTCCATGTATAAACTCCATATATAAACTCCAATATAATATATAAACTCCGTATATAAACTCCATATATAAACTCCATGTATAAACTCCATGTATAAACTCCATATATATATATAAACTCCATATATAAACTCCATGTATAAACTCCATATATAAACTCCATATATAATATATAACTCCGTATATAAACTCCATATATAAACTCCATGTATAAACTCCATGTATAAACTCCATATATAAACTCCATGTATAAACTCCATGTATAAACTCCATATATAATATATAAACTCCATGTATAAACTCCATATATAAACTCCATATATAAACTCCATATATAAACTCCATATATAAACTCCATATATAAACTCCATATATAAACTCCATGTATAAACTCCATATATAAACTCCATATATAAACTCCATATATAAACTCCATATATAAACTCCATATATAAACTCCATGTATAATATATAAACTCCATGTATAAACTCCATATATAAACTCCATATATAAACTCCATATATAAACTCCATGTATAAACTCCATATATAAACTCCATATAAACTCCATGTATAAACTCCATATATAAACTCCATGTATAATATATAAACTCCATATATAAACTCCATATATAAACTCCATGTATAAACTCCATATATAAACTCCATATATAATATATAAACTCCGTATATAAACTCCATATATAAAACTCCATATATAATATATAAACTCCATGTATAAACTCCATGTATAAACTCCATGTATAAACTCCATATATAAAACCATATATAAACTCCATATATAAACTCCATGTATAAACTCCATATATAAACTCCATATATAAACTCCCGTATAAACTCCATATATAAACTCCATATATAAACTCCATATATAAACTCCATATATAAACTCCATGTATAAACTCCATGTATAATATATAAACTCCATGTATAAACTCCATATATAAACTCATATATAATCTATAAACTCCATATATAAACTCCATATATAAACTCCATATATAATATATAAACTCCATATATAAACTCCATGTATAAACTCCATATATAAACTCCATATATAAACTCCATATATAAATATAACTCCATGTATAAACTCCATGTATAAACTCCATGTATAAACTCCATATATAAACTCCATATATAAACTCCATATATAAACTCCATGTATAAACTCCATATATAAACTCCATATATAAACTCCATGTATAAACTCCATATATAAACTCCATATAAACTCCATATATAAACTCCATATATAAACTCCATGTATAAACTCCATGTATAATATATAAACTCCATGTATAAACTCCATATATAAACTCCATATATAATATATAAACTCCATATATAAACTCCATATATAAACTCCATATATAATATATAAACTCCATGTATAAACTCCATATATAAACTCCATATATAAACTCCATATATAAAATCCATGTATAAACTCCATATATAAACTCCATATATAAACTCCATGTATAAACTCCATATATAAATATAACTCCATGTATAAACTCCATATATAATATATAAACTCCATGTATAAACTCCATATATATATATAAACTCCATACATAAACTCCATGTATAAACTCCATGTATAAACTCCATGTATAAACTCCATATATAAACTCCATGTATAAACTCCATATATAAACTCCATACATAAACTCCATGTATAAACTCCATATATAAACTCCATATATAAACTCCATGTATAAACTCCATATATAATATATAAACTCCATATATAAACTCCATGTATAAACTCCATATATAAACTCCATGTATAAACTCCATGTATAAACTCCATATATAATATATAAACTCCATATATAAACTCCATATATAAACTCCATATATAAACTCCATGTATAAACTCCATGTATAAATCCATGTATAAACTCCATGTATAAACTCCATGTATAAACTCCATATATAAACTCCATGTATAAACTCCATGTATAAACTCCATGTATAAACTCCATGTATAAACTCCATGTATAAACTCCATGTATAAAACTCCATGTATAAACTCCATATATAAACTCCATATATAAACTCCATGTATAAACTCCATGTATAATATATAAACTCCATGTATAAACTCCATGTATAAACTCCATGTATAAACTCCATATATAAACTCCATGTATAAACTCCATATATAAACTCCATATATAAACTCAATATTAAACTCCATGTATAAACTCCATATATAATATATAAACTCCATGTATAAACTCCATGTATAAACTCCATGTATAAACTCCATGTATAAACTCCAATATAATATATAAACTCCATATATAAACTCCATATATAAACTCCATGTATAATATATAAACTCCATGTATAAACTCCATATATAAACTCCATATATAAACTCCATGTATAAACTCCATGTATAAACTCCATATATAAACTCCATGTATAAACTCCATGTATAAACTCCATGTATAAACTCCATGTATAACTCCATGTATAAACTCCATGTATAAACTCCATGTATAAACTCCATGTATAAACTCCATATATAAACTCCATGTATAAACTCCATGTATAAACTCCATGTATAAACTCCATGTATAAACTCCATATATAATATATAACCTCCATATATAAACTCCATATATAAACTCCATGTATAAACTCCATATATAATATATAAACTCCATGTATAAACTCCATATATAAAACTCCATTATAATAACCCCATATATAAACTCCATGTATAAACTCCATATATAAACTCCATATATAAACTCCATATATAAACTCCATGTAAAACTCCATATATAAACTCCATATATAAACTCCATATATAAACTCCATATATAAACTCCATGTATAAACTCCCTGTATAAACTCCATGTATAAACTCCATATATAAACTCCATGTATAAACTCCATATATAACTCCATATATAAACTCCATGTATAAACTCCATATATAAACTCCATGTATAATATATAAACTCCATATATAAACTCCATATATAAACTCCATGTATAAACTCCATATATAAACTCCATATATAATATATAAACTCCGTATATAAACTCCATATATAAACTCCATGTATAAACTCCATGTATAAACTCCATATATAATATAAAACTCCATATATAAACTCCATGTATAAACTCCATATATAAACTCCATATATAATATATAAACTCCGTATATAAACTCCATATATAAACTCCATGTATAAACTCCATGTATAAACTCCATATATAAACTCCATGTATAAACTCCATGTATAAACTCCATATATAATATATAAACTCCATGTATAAACTCCATATATAAACTCCATATATAAACCATATATAAACTCCATATATAAACTCCATATATAAACTCCATATATAACTCCATATATAACTCCATATATAAACTCCATATATAAACTCCATATATAAACTCCATATATAATATATAAACTCCATGTATAAACTCCATATATAAACTCCATATATAAACTCCATATATAAACTCCATGTATAAACTCCATATATAAACTCCATATATAAACTCCATGTATAAACTCCATATATAAACTCCATGTATAATATATAAACTCCATATATAAACTCCATATATAAACTCCATGTATAAACTCCATATATAAACTCCATATATAATATATAAACTCCGTATATAAACTCCATATATAAACTCCATATATAATATATAAAACTCCATGTATAAACTCCATGTATAAACTCCATGTATAAACTCCATATATAAACTCCATATATAAACTCCATATATAAACTCCATGTATAAACTCCATATATAAACTCCATATATAAACTCCCTGTATAAACTCCATATATAAACTCCATATATAAACTCCATATAAAACTCCATATATAAACTCCATGTATAAAACATGTATATATAAACTCCATGTATAAACTCCATATATAAACTCCATATATAAACTCCATATATAAACTCCATATATAATATATAAACTCCATATATAAACTCCATGTATAAACTCCATATATAAACTCCATATATAAACTCCATATAAATATATAAACTCCATGTATAAACTCCATGTATAAACTCCATGTATAAACTCCATATATAAACTCCATATATAAACTCCATATATAAACTCCATGTATAAACTCCATATATAAAACTCCATATATAAACTCCCTGTATAAACTCCATATATAAACTCCATATATAAACTCCATATATAAACTCCATATATAAACTCCATGTATAAACTCCATGTATAATATATAAACTCCATGTATAAACTCCATATATAAAACTCCATATATATATATAAACTCCATATATAAACTCCATATATAAACTATATATATATATAAACTCCATGTATAAACTCCATATATAAACTCCATATATAAACTCCTATATAAAATCCATGTATAAACTCCATATATAAACTCCATATATAAACTCCATGTATAAACTCATATATAATATATAAACTCCATGTATAAACTCCATAAT
This sequence comes from Oncorhynchus kisutch, assembly GCF_002021735.2. NCBI lineage: Eukaryota > Metazoa > Chordata > Actinopteri > Salmoniformes > Salmonidae > Oncorhynchus > Oncorhynchus kisutch. The sequence continues at coordinate 9,860 of NW_022264957.1, read as the reverse complement.
AATATATAAACTCCATATATAAACTCCATGTATAAACTCCATATAAACTCCATATATAAACTCCATATATAAACTCCATATATAAACTCCATATATAATATATAAACTCCATATATAAACTCCATGTATAAACTCCATATATAAACTCCATATATAAACTCCATGTATAAACTCCATATATAAATATAAAACTCCATATATAAACTCCATGTATAAACTCCATATATACACTCCATGTATAAACTCCATATATAAACTCCATGTATAAACTCCATATATAAACTCCATGTATAAACTCCATATATAATATATAAAAACCATGTATAAACTCCATATATAAACTCCATATATAACTCCATATATAATATATAAACTCCATATATAACTCCATATATAAACTCCTGTATAAACTCCATATATAATATATAAACTCCATGTATAAACTCCATATATAAACTCCATATATAAACTCCATATAATATATAAACTCCATATATAAACTCCATGTATAAACTCCATGTATAAACTCCATATATAAACTCCATGTATAAACTCCATGTATAACTCCATGTAAAACTCCATGTATAAACTCCATGTATAAACTCCATATATAAACTCCATATATAATATATAAACTCCATGTATAATATATAAACTCCATGTATAAACTCCATATATAAACCATGTATAAACTCCATATATAAACTCCATGTATAAACTCCATGTATAAACTCCATGTATAAACTCCATGTATAAACTCCATGTATAAACTCCATATATAAACTCCATATATAATATATAAACTCCATGTATAATATATAAACTCCATGTATAACTCCATATATAAACTCCATGTATAAACTCCATATATAATATATAAACTCCATGTATAAACTCCATATATAAACTCCATATATAAACTCCATGTATAAACTCCATGTATAAACTCCATATAAACTCCATATATATATATAAACTCCATGTATAATATATAAACTCCATGTATAAACTCCATATATAAACTCCATGTATAAACTCCATATATAAACTCCATGTATAAACTCCATGTATAAACCATGTATAAACTCCATGTATAAACTCCATGTATAAACTCCATATATAAACTCCATATAATATATAAACTCCATATATAAACTCCATGTATAAACTCCATGTATAAACTCCATATATAAACTCCATATATAAACTCCATGTATAAAACTCCATATATAATATATAAACTCCATGTATAAACTCCATGTATAAACTCCATGTATAAACTCCATGTATAAACTCCATATATAATATATAAACTCCATATATAAACTCCATATATAAACTCCATGTATAATATATAAACTCCATGTATAAACTCCATATATAAACTCCATATATAAACTCCATGTATAAACTCCATGTATAAACTCCATATATAAACTCCATGTATAAACTCCATGTATAAACTCCATGTATAAACTCCATGTATAAACTCCATGTATAAACTCCATGTATAAACTCCATGTATAAACTCCATGTATAAACTCCATATATAAACTCCATGTATAAACTCCATGTAAACTCATGTATAAACTCCATGTATAAACTCCATGTATAAACTCCATATATAAATATATAACCTCCATATATAAACTCCATATATAAACTCCATGTATAAACTCCATATATAATATATAAACTCCATGTATAAACTCCATATATAAACTCCATATAAACTCCATATATAAACTCCATTATAAACTCCATATATAAACTCCATATATAAACTCCATATATAAACTCCATGTATAAACTCCATATAAAACTCCATATATAAACTCCATATATAAACTCCATATATATAAACTCCATGTATAAACTCCATGTATAAACTCCATGTATAAACTCCATATATAAACTCCATGTATAAACTCCATATATAACTCCATATATAAACTCCATGTATAAACTCCATATATAAACTCCATGTATTACTATATATAAACTCCATATATAAACTCCATATATAAACTCCATGTATAAACTCCATATATAAACTCCATATATAATATATAAACTCCGTATATAAACTCCATATATAAACTCCATGTATAAACTCCATGTATAAACTCCATATATAATATATAAACTCCATATATAAACTCCATGTATAAACTCCATATATAAACTCCATATATAATATATAAACTCCATATAAACTCCATATATAAACTCCATGTATAAACTCCATGTATAAACTCCATATATAAACTCCATGTATAAACTCCATGTATAAACTCCATATATAATCCATATAAACTCCATGTATAAACTCCATATATAAACTCCATATATAAACTCCATATATAAACTCCATATATAAACTCCATATATAAACTCCATATATAAACTCCATATAAACTCCATATATAAACTCCATATATAAACTCCATATATAAACTCCATATATAAACTCATAATATATAAACTCCATATAAACTCCATATATAAACTCCATATATAAACTCCATATATAAACTCCATGTATAAACTCCATATATAAACTCCATATATAAACTCCATGTATAAACTCCATATATAAACTCCATGTATAATATATAAACTCCATATATAAACTCCATATATAAACTCCATGTATAAACTCCATATATAAACTCCATATATAAATATAAAACTCCGTATATAAACTCCATATATAAAACTCCATATATATATATAAACTCCATGTATAAACTCCATGTATATAAACTCCATGTATAAACTCCATATATAAACTCCATATATAAAAACTCCATATATAAACTCCATGTATAAACTCCATATATAAACTCCATATATAAACTCCCTGTATAAACTCCATATATAAACTCCATATATAAACTCCATATATAAACTCCATATATAAATCCATGTATAAACTCCATGTATAATATATAAACTCCATGTATAAACTCCATATATAAACTCCATATATAAACTCCATATATAAACTCCATATATAATATATAAACTCCATATATAAACTCCATGTATAAACTCCATATATAAACTCCATATATAAACTCCATATATAATATATAACTCCATGTATAAACTCCATGTATAAACTCCATGTATAAACTCCATATATAAACTCCATATATAAACTCCATATATAAACTCCATGTATAAACTCCATATATAAACTCCATATATAAACTCCTGTATAAACTCCATATATAAACTCCATATATAAACTCCATATAAACTCCATATATAAACTCCATGTATAAACTCCATGATAATATATAAACTCCATGTATAAACTCCATATATAAACTCCATATATAATATATAAACTCCATATATAAACTCCATATATAAACTCATATATAATATATAAACTCCATGTATAAACTCCATATATAAACTCCATATATAAACTCCATATATAAACTCCATGTATAAACTCCATATATAAATCCATATATAAACTCCATGTATAAAACTCCATATATAATATATAAACTCCATGTATAAACTCCATATAAATATATAAACTCCATATATAAACTCCATGTATAAACTCCATATATAAACTCCATATATAAACTCCATATATAAACTCCATATATAAACTCCATATATAATATATAAAACTCCATATATAAACTCCATGTATAAACTCCATATATAAACTCCATATTAACTCCATGTATAAATCCATATATAATATATAAACTCCATATAAAACTCCATGTATAAACTCCATATAAACTCCATGTATAAACTCCATATATAAACTCCATGTATAAACTCCATATATAAACTCCATGTATAAACTCCATATATAATATATAAACTCCATGTATAAACTCCATATATAAACTCCATATATAAACTCCATATATAAACTCCATATAAATATATAAACTCCATATATAAACTCCATATATAAACTCCCTGTATAAACTCCATATATAACTATAAAACTCCATGTATAAACTCCATATATAAACTCCATAATAAACTCCATATAAATATATAAACTCCATATATAAACTCCATGTATAAACTCCATATGTATAAACTCCATATATAAACTCCATATAAAACTCCATGTATAAACTCCATGTATAAACTCCATGTATAAACTCCATGTATAAACTCCATATATAAACTCCATATATAATATATAAACTCCATGTATAATATAGAAACTCCATGTATAAACTCCATATATAAACTCCATGTATAAACTCCATATATAAACTCCATGTATAAACTCCATATATAAACTCCATGTATAAACTCCATGTATAAACTCCATGTATAAACTCCATGTATAAACTCCATGTATAAACTCCATATATAAACTCCATATATAATATATAAACTCCATGTATAATATATAAACTCCATGTATAAACTCCATATTAAACTCCATGTATAAACTCCATATATAATATATAAACTCCATGTATAAACTCCATATATAAACTCCATATATAAACTCATGTATAAACTCATGTATAAACTCCATATATAAACTCCATATATAATATATAAACTCCATGTATAATATATAAACTCCATGTATAAACTCCATATATAAACTCCATGTATAAACTCCATATATAAAACTCATGTATAAACTCCATGTATAAACTCCATGTATAAACTCCATGTATAAAACTCCATGTATAAACTCCATATATATAAAACTCCATATATAATATAATAAACTCCATGTATAATATATAAACTCCATGTATAAACTCCATATATAAACTCCATGTATAACTCCATATATAATATATAACTCCATATATATATATAAACTCCATATATAAACTCCATAATAATATATAAACTCCATATATAAACTCCATATATAAACTCCATATATAAACTCCTGTATAAACTCCATATATAATATATAAACTCCATGTATAAACTCCATATATAAACTCCATATATAAATCCATATATAAACTCCATATAAACTCCATATATAAATATATAAACTCCATATATAAACTCCATATAAACTCATGTATAAACTCCATATATAAACTCCATGTATAAACTCCATGTATAAAACCATATATAAACTCCATGTATAAACTCCATATATAACTCCATATATAAACTCCATATATAAACTCCATATATAAACTCCATGTATAAACTCCATGTAAATATATAAACTCCAGTATAAACTCCATATATAAAACTCATATATATATATATAAACTCCATATATAAACTCCATATATAAACTCCATATATAATATATAAACTCCATATATAAACTCCATGTATAAACTCCATATATAAACTCCCTATATAAACTCCATATATAAACTCATATATAATATATAAACTCCATAATAAACTCCATATATAAACTCCATATATAATATATAAACTCCATATATAAACTCCATATATAAAATCCATGTATAAACTCCATATATAAACTCCATATATAAACTCCATGTATAAACTCCATATATAATATATAAACTCCATGTATAAACTCCATATAATATTTAAACTCCATATATAAACTCCATGTATAAAACTCCATATATAAACTCCATATATAAACTCCATATAAAACTCCATATATAAACTCCATGTATAATATAAACTCCATATATAAACTCCATGTATAAACTCCATATATAAACTCCATATATAAACTCCATATATAATATATAAACTCCATATATAAACTCCATGTATAAACTCCATATATAAACTCCATGTATAAACTCCATATATAAACTCCATGTATAAACTCCATATATAAACTCCATGTATAAACTCCATATATAAACTCCATATATAAACTCCATGTATAAACTCCATGTATAAACTCCATGTATAAACTCCATATATAAACTCCATGTATAAACTCCATATATAAACTCCATGTATAAACTCCATATATAATATATAAACTCCATGTATAAACTCCATATATAAACTCCATATATAAACTCCATATATAAACTCCATATATAATATATAAACTCCATATATAAACTCCATATATAAACTCCATATATAATATATAAACTCCATGTATAAACTCCATATATAAACTCCCTGTATAAACTCCATATATAAACTCCATATATAAACTCCCTGTATAAACTCCATATATAATATATAAACTCCATGTATAAACTCCATATATAAACTCCATATATAAACTCCATATATAAACTCCATAAATAAACTCCATATATAATATATAAACTCCATATATAAACTCCATATATAAACTCCATGTATAAACTCCATATATAAAACTCCATGTATAAACTCCATGTATAAACTCCATATATAAACTCCATGTATAATATATAAACTCCATATAAACTCCATATATAAACTCCTGTATAAACTCCATATATAATATATAAACTCCATGTATAAACTCCATATATAAACTCCATATATAAACTCCATATATAAACTCCATATATAATATATAAACTCCATATATAAACTCCATATATAAACTCCATGTATAAACTCCATATATAAACTCCATGTATAAACTCCATGTATAAACTCCATATATAAACTCCATGTATAATATATAAACTCCATATATAAACTCCATATATAAACTCCATATATAAACTCCATATATAAACTCCATGTATAAACTCCATGTATAAACTCCATATATAAACTCCATGTATAAACTCCATGTATAAACTCCATATATAAACTCCATATATAAACTCCATGTATAAACTCCATATATAAACTCCATATATAAACTCCATATATAAACTCCATGTATAAACTCCATGTATAATATATAAACTCCATGTATAAACTCCATGTATAAACTCCATGTATAAACTCCATATATAAACTCCATGTATAAACTCCATATATAAACTCCATATATAAACTCCATGTATAATATAGAAACTCCATATATAAACTCCATGTATAAACTCCATGTATAAACTCCATGTATAAACTCCATGTATAAACTCCATGTATAAACTCTATATATAAACTCCTTATACTGTATAAACTCCATGTATAAACTCCATGTATAAACTCCATGTATAAACTCCATGTATAAACTCCATATATAACTCCAGTATAAAACTCCATGTATAATATATAAACTCCATGTATAACTCCATATATAAACTCCATATATAAACTCCATGTATAAACTCCATATATAAACTCCAGTATAAACTCCATGTATAAACTCCATGTATAATATATAACTCCATATATAAAACTCATGTATAAACTCCATATATAAAAACTCCATGTATAATATATAAACTCCATATATAAAACTCCATGTATATATAAACTCATATATAAACTCCATATATAAACTCCATGTATAATATATAAACTCCATAATAAACTCCATATAAACTCCATATATTAAACTCCATATATAAACTCCATATATAAACTCCATTATAAACTCCATGTATAATATATAAACTCCATATATAAACTCCATAATAAACTCCTTATATAAACTCCATGTATAAACTCCATGTATAAACTCCATGTATAAACTCCATATATAAACTCCATAATAAACTCCCTTATATAAAACCCATGTATAAACTCCATATATAAACTCCATATAAAACTCCATGTTAAAACTCCATGTATAAACTCCATATATAAACTCCATGTATAAACTCCATATAAAACTCCATGTATAAACTCCATGTATAATATATAAACTCCATGTATAAACTCCATATATATATATAAACTCCATGTATAAACTCCATTATAAGATATAAACTCCATATATAAACTCCATGTATAAACTCCAATATAAACTCCATATATAAACTCCATATATAAAACTCCATATATAAACTCATATATAAACTCCATGTATAAACTCCATATATAAACTCCATATATAACTCCATGTATAAACTCCATATATTAAACTCCATGTATAAACTCCATATATAACTCCATGTATAAACTCCATGTATAAACTCCATATATAATATATAAACTCCATGTATAAACTCCATATATAATATATAAACTCCATGTATAAACTCCATTATAAATAGATCTAAACTCCATGTATAAACTCCATATATAAACTCCAGATATAAAACTCCATATATAAACTCCATATATAAACTCCATGTATAAACTCCATATATAAACTCCATATATAAACTCCATTATATAAATATAAACTCAAATATAAACTCCATAATAAAAATCCATATATAATATATAAACTCCATGTATAAACTCCATATATAAACTCCATGTATAACTCCATATATAAACTCCATATATAAACTCCATGTATAAAACTCATGTATAAACTCCATATATAAACTCCATATATAACTCCATATATAAACTCCATATATAAACTCCATGTATAAACTCCATGTATAAACTCCATGTATAAACTCCATATATAAACTCCATGTATAAACTCCATATAAACTCCATACATAAACTCCATGTATAAACTCCATATATAAACTCCATATATAAACTCCATGTATAAACTCCATATATAATAGATAAACTCCATATATAAACTCCATGATAAAACTCAATATATAAACTCCATGTATAAACTCCATGTATAAAAACTCCATATATACTATATATAAACTCCATATATAAATCCATATATAAACTCCATATATAAACTCCATGTATAAAACTCCATGTAAACTCCATATATAAACTCCATGTATAAAACCATGTATAAACTCCATATATAAAATCATGTATATAAATCCATGTATAAACTCCATGTATAAACTCCATGTATAACTCCATGTATAAACTCCATGTATAAACTCCAGTATAAACTCCATATAAAACTCCATATAAACTCATATATAAACTCCATGTATAAACTCCTGTATAATATATAAACTCCATGTATATAAACTCCATGTATAAACTCCATGTAAAACATATATAAACTCCATGTATAAACTCCATATATAAACTCCATAATAAACTCCATATATAAACTCCATGTATAAACTCCATATATAATATATAAAAACTCCATGTATAAACTCCATGTATAAACTCCATGTATAAAACTCCATGATAAACTCCATATATAATATATAAACTCCATATATAAACTCCATATATAAACTCCATGTATAATATATAAACTCCAGTATAAACTCCATATATAAACTCCATATATAAACCCATATATAAACTCCATGTATAAACTCATGTATAAACTCCATATAAAACTCCATGTATAAACTCCATGTATAAACTCCATGTATAAACTCCATGTATTAAACTCCATGTATAAACTCCATATATAAACTCCATGTATAAACTCCATGTATAAACTCCATGTATAACTCCATGTATAAACTCCAGTATAAACTCACATATATATATATAACCTCCATATATAACTCCATATATAAACTCCATGTATAAACTCCAGATATATATAAACTCCATGTATAAACTCCATATATAAACTCCATATATAAACCCCATATATAAACTCCATGTATAAACTCCATATATAAACTCCATGTATAAACTCCATATATAAACTCCATGTATAACTCCATATAAATAAACTCCATATATAAACTCCAGATATAAACTCCATATATAAACTCCATGTATAAACTCCATGTATAAACTCCATGTAAAAATCCATATATAAACTCCATGTAAAATCCATATATAAAACTCCATATATAAACTCCATGTATAAACTCCATATATAAAACTCCATGTATAAATATATAAACTCCAATAATAAACTACATATATAAACTCCATGTATAAACTCCATATATAAA